>NC_041222.1:106911471-106948889 GCF_002837175.3 Physeter macrocephalus | reverse complement strand
CCACGGCTCACGGGCCCAGCCGCTCCGCGGCATGTGGGATCTTCCCGGACCGGGGCACGAACCCGCGTCCCCTGCATCGGCAGGCGGGCTCTCAACCACTGCGCCACCAGGGAAGCCCCTGTAGGTGTTTTAACAGCAAAAGAAGCTGAGTAATCTGGCTGAGTGGGCATCAGCTAGCAACGTCAGCACAAAACCTTTATTCCCTCCGTCTGCTCACCGTTTAGGGAGTGTTTGATGGCCTACAAAAATGGGGAGTCCTGCTGGGAATCCCTAATCATGGGAAGACTCCTGCCTCACTCACCTGTGTAGCAAGTACTACCTGGTCCTAATTCTAGATTCTCAGAGAGCAAAGCGACACAAACCAGCAAAAAGTACTCAACCGTGAGGCTCTGCAGGAAGAATCCACCCGACCTAGGAAACCGCTCTCTGGCTCCCCCGGAAATACCAACTTCTTTACTCCGGCTGGAAATTGTTCCAGGGATTTTTTGGTTTTTCTTTATGAACCTGTCATGGTTGTGATTGGGGAGGTTCATAGATCAGCTTCAGGACTGGCTTGCTCAGGGAGAGGGGAGGAGCCCTCTGCTGACCTTGGCCTGGTATGGTGGGGGAGCCGTCCGCTAACCTTGGCCTCGTGGGGGGCCTCGGCACAGGATGGACAGCCACCAGGGGGCCGGGGCCGCTGTCTGGGGCTGTCTTCCTGAGCTGAAGGGCTCCTGGGACGGCTGTCCGGGCACGTCTCTGCTGGTGAAGTGCTGCCATCTTTTTTATTTACAGTATCAAGCTGTTACCGTCATGAACGGGCTTGGCTTCTCAATGATGACTCACCGTGTATGGGACCACGTGTGTTAGTGGCACATGTATGGCTCTTGAGAACAGTGCCGCAGACAGCACCGGGGAGAAAAGTCATCCATGCAGATTTGATTTTTCTGATGAAAGTCAGGAAGGAAGTATGTCACTTCTAAAGCAGATTGGAAATACATTAACTCAGAAATAACACGCCGTACTTCACAGCCCAGAGGTGAAGTACCTGGGACATTTCCCCTTGGATTTGTCCAGAAGTTGGTGTAACCCAGAAACTAGCTGGTTAACCTCTGGTCTGGTACTATCTACACACAAGTAGAGGGCCCACAAATACGTATTTTTCAGAACAGTATTCAGAATTTGAAGACCATTATGTCTCAGTTTAGAGTAAGGTTAAAACCTTCTGCAGTAGTGAAGACCCTTTTGTGAGATTCCACGGCTCTGGTCGTGTGGGTACTTCTGGTTCACGGTAAAGACAAATGTGGACTTGGAGCCACAGAACCGGAGTCCTCACTTTAAGTTATGGGGCAGGGCTTCCCTGGTGGCGCAGTGGCTGAGAGTCCGCCTGCCGATGCAGGGGACACGGGTTCGTGCCCCGGTCCGGGAAGATCCCACATGCCGCGGAGCGGCTGGGCCCGTGAGCCATGGCCGCCGAGCCTGCGCGTCCGGAGCCCGCGCTCCGCGACGGGAGAGGCCACGGCAGTGAGAGGCCCGCGTACCGCAAAAAAAAAAAAAAAAAAAAAAAAAAGTTATGGGGCAGCCGTGGTTAAACAGTCACAGTACCTGTCTCCAGCGGCCGCAGCTGCCCTCTTACTGAAGAAGCGTATTGCTTAGTTTGCCATAGGCTGTTATCAGGTAAATATTTTATTGTATGGTCCACAACATCAAGCTTGTATGCGTCCTAAAAGGAACTGCTCTTTTCATGGCAAGAATCCTGTATGCAGGGTAAAGAGAGGCAGGTGTGTATTTTCTCTGTGAAGGAAAACCACCAGGACTTCTTCTCGCTTTGTCTGAAGAGTTTCCCAAGTGGAAACATCAGCCAAAAGCTCGAGGCGGGGCTGAGCCCGCTGCGCTGTGCGTGCAGGGTCGGCGCTGGGGCCGCACGCGGCCCTGGTGTGTCAGGCCCTGGCGCCCTTCCCTCCAGCGGGGAGAAGATGCAGGAGAGCTTGGAGCTCCGGGAGCAGAGGCCTGGGCACGGGAACGGTTTGGAAGGCAGCGAGGCTGAGAGCGGGAAAAGTGGAGATAGTTAGGGAACTTTGATCTTGCGTTCTAGGCCCCAAGCCTCAGCCCGGTGCCGGTGCCGGGACTCGCCCCAATCCCCTGGGGCTCCTGCTCGAGTCCATTCCCTGCTCTGAGTGTGCAGGGCTCTTGCACAACCTCATGCCTCTGGGCATGGTCTTCCCACAAGCCGGGATGCTCTCCACCAGCCACCCACACACTCCTCCTGACTCATCCTCGGGGCAGCCCGAACGGGGCCCTGTGACCCGGGGAGCCGCCCCCTGCCACCCGCTCACACGTCCTCGCTGTGGCCTCACTTGCTTTAGCTCCTGGGAAGCCATGGCCATCAGTGCCTTATAATTACAGGCCCTCGTTTGTCTCTGATTCCCTGTTAGAATGTGAGATCTTGGGAGTCAGGGAATTGGACCTCCTTGATTGTATTTGCGGCTCTTGCATCTGGCCCAGCGACCAGCACGGCGTCCTTCCTAGATGCTCACTAACGTTAGCTGTGTGTCCTTGGGGAGAGATCCAATCTCCTCTCATTTTTAAAGGCAGAATCGGGCTGCTAGTCACTGATTACTGTCTGCTCCTAACGGAGTAAAAACTTTATGCAGATCCAGAAACAAAATGAGGAAAAGATAACGTTTCCAGGAGCAGAGCGAGGGAAGGAGCTTCAAAGAGGGGAAAACAAATGAGCCAGAGTCAGATGTTAAAAAGTGAGCAAGCACTTCACAAGGGGCAGTGAGGAGACTGAAGGCTTCGTAGTGAGATTTGGGGCCAGTAAAAAGCTTGAATACCAAATGTTACTTTGCGCTGCCAGAATCTCAGGGCCACAGAGACCGTTCAGCCTGGGGAGTGATTTTTCGATTGAACCAGATTCAGCAAACGCTTGTTGGTTTCGATTGTATAGAAAGTACCGGGCCAGATGTGTGACACATTCAGAGATTTTTTTTTCTAAGAGAAGTTTTAGATTCTCAAGAGCTTACAGTCCAGTGAGGAAAACAGAACATTCTGTAACGTGACATGCGCACACTGTACTGCGGAACGTCCGTGAGAACATAGAAAATACATCAATTCCTTCTGGGCAGATCTGAGTGGACTTCATGGAGGTGGTGTCATTTTGGGCCGGGTGTTGAAAGTTGAGTAGGTGCATGAGAGGAGACACATCCAGATGAGTTTCTTGTAAAGACAGGCTGAAAATCCTCAGCCTGTCTTTACAATTTGCACTGGGGAGCAACTAAGGGCTTTGAACAAGGAAATTTTTTAAAATGTGTCTCATTTCTTTAAACATGATATTATTTTTATATACCCTGTATCTAATACGTCCAGTATTGGAAGGGTCTATAGGTCTGTTTCTTCTGCTTCTTGCTCATGGTACCTTATTTCCATGCATCCTATGAGATTTTATTTACTTGCTTTTTTTTTTTTTTTTTTTTTTTTTTTTTTTTTTTTTTTTTACTGTAAACCACTGGTATTCCTTGGAAGTTTGTTCCTGAGAATTCCTGGAGGCCTGGGATGAAGGTGGCTTCTTCCAGAGAGGGTCTGCTCTGCCAAGTGTCTAAAGAAATCACCATTCTGGGGCTGTTTTAAACTGCATTCAAGGCCTGGGGGTTATTTTGTTTTCTTTTTTTTAATCATCCTGATGATGGCAATCTGGGTTGTAAATCTGCACAAAAGGTCAGTTGTGGTTTCACCTTCTCTGGACTGATTTTCTCCCCTGCTCTCCTAAAACCAAGGTAACTTCCTTTGCAAGGACCCAGCAGCACACATGGGTGGACAGTTTTAATGTCTGGTCCACACTGGGGGCCTTTTGGGGAGGGGTCTCAGCTTTCCAGGGAAGGGTCTATGATTATTAAGCTCCTCACCTTAAGCCAGCATGGGGTTTCTTCTTCTGTCTCTCGTTTTTATGAGGCCATGAAAACTGAAGCTCATTGTCTAGCTTCTGGAAAGTTCCCTCAGGGTGAAGCAGCTTTCAGAGCTCTGCTCTCCACTCTGTGTTCCCACCTTTATAAATCCTTAACTCTTGACAGTGTTTCAGTGTGTTAGAAAATGATTTTTATAATTCATCATTCATTTTTTAATTGTTTTCAGGGAAGGACCGAGATTCCTAGCCAGCCCTCTTACATGAAACAGAAGTTCTAGAATAAGATTTGTGTTTTAGGAAACTAGCTACATAGAGGGGGTATTGGAGGGAAAAGTTAGGAAGCAACTGTAATCGTACCAAGGGCAAGTGATGGAAATCTGAACCAGGGCACTTGGAGTAGAATCCAGGGAAGGATAAGTTCCATGCTGGGCTTGCACTCCAGGTGCTGGTGGATGTGTCATAATAGGGGGTTGGAAAGAGTTTCTGGAACTGAGAAGAGATGCCTTCTAGTCGCCCCCTGCACACATGGGGTGTGAGAAATAGCCCAGGGGTAGCCGGTAGACGAGAAGAGAGGAGATAGACGCTTGAGAGGTGCCTCCAGGTTAGGGTCAGACGCTGGAACCAGGGGTGTTAGTGGACAGAACCAAGCAGGAGTGGCCAGGGAAGTGGGAGAGACCCGGAAGAGCAGCGTGGTGGGGGCCAGCCTCCGGGGAGGCCAGGGCTGGGCCCAAGGGGCTGGGGACTGAGCAGCGTTGGAAAGAGGCTCTGGGGTTTGGAGCTCCAGTGGCCACTAAGGGCCTCCTCAGGCTGGTGTGAGCACGGTGCCGGGGGAACAAGCAAGCCTGTGAAGGGTGGGAAGGGAAGAGAAGAGGAGGGCACGAAGACAGTGAGGCTGGGGGCTCAGCTCGTACAGCATTTGGTGATGAGACGGGGAAAACGGCTGCTCTGTGATGGGGGAAGGTCCCTGGAAGATGGTCTGAGGTCAAAAGGCGTTTGTCAGGAGCCCGCTGACGAGAGGAGGAGATTTGGGGCTTGAAAGTTCACGAGAGCAAAAGTACGGCCGTGGGCTGTGGGCCTGGGAGGAGCCTGGAAGGAGTGGAGTCTTGAACGCACGTTGGGCTCGGGCAGTATTTCAGGCGAACGGAAGCACTTTCCCTCCCAAGTCAGAGGTGGAGGACGGGAAGGCTGAGCGACCACAGGCCAGGTGACAGAGATCTCTGGGACAGAGACGTGGTGAGAGACGGGGAGAGAGCTGGGGGCTGGAGCATATTGGGAACGGGCCGCAACCTTTATTGCAGTGACCCTTGTAAGGAACCAGCTTTGTCTCCCTCCCCCAAAAGTAAGAGCGATGAAAAGAGACAGACGTGCCCAGATCTGGGTCTCCTGCGAATATGGAAAGTCACGTGGCCGCCAGCACGTGCTGCAGGTGCCTCTCGGGTCTCCTGCCCCACCTCCCCGGGTCCCACAGCCCCACGCGGTCTCCACACGGATCCCTTCCCTGCAGTTGCAGCCGTGTCTGTTTCATGGAATTGTGGCTGCCTCTGCTTGGAGGGGAAGGTAAATACCTTGGTCCTCTTCTGTCATCAGTTACGGAGAAGTCTTTTTTAACTACTGGGTATTCAGAAAATGTTATGTCCTCTCAAAACACCAAAAATAGAGCCCATATGATCCAGCAATCCCACTCCTGGGCATATATCTGGAAAAGAGTGAAAGCTGTAATTTTAAAAGATACATACACCCCAGTGTTCACTGCAGCACTATTTACAATAGCCAAGACATGGAAGCAACCTAAATGCCCATCGACAGATGAACGGATAAAGATGATGTGGTCCACGTATACAATGAAATAGTACCCAGCCGTAAATAAAAAAAGAATGAACTAATGCCATTGGCCACAACATGGCTGGACCTGGAGATGATCATACATAGTGAAGTAAATCAGAGAGAGAAAGACAAACACCATATGATATCACTCATATGTGGAATCTAATTAAAAAATAATGCAAATGAACTTATTTACGAAACAGAAACAGACTCAGTCATAGAGAACAGACTTGTGGTTGCCAAGGGGGAGGGGGTTGGGGGAGGGATGGACTGGGAGTTTGGGATTAGCGGATGCAAACTAGTACATACAGGATGGATAAACAACAAGGTCCTACTGTAGAGCACGGGGAACGATATTCAATATCCTGGGATAAACCATCATGGAAAAGGATATGAAAAAGCATGTATGTATGTGTATAACTGAGTCACAGTTATGTGCATAACTGTACTGCAGAAACTAACACAACATTGTAAAGCAACTATACTTCAATAAAATAAATTTTAAAAATGTCTAAACTGAAGAGAAACAGGAAACCCAGAAGATGAAGAAGACTCCAAGGGGAGAAGGTTCTGTGCAGCTCAGAGTCAGGGTATGAAACGGCGGCATGGAAACCCGAGAGGAATAGAGAAGGGAGGTGACAGTCCCACTGGACCCCCTCTGGGAGCTCCACTGCTGGGTACTGTGGAGCTAGAAAAGGTCCGAGGTTCGAAGGAGGACAGCAAAGTGCGGAAAAGCAGCATCTTTCTGTCGGAGGAGGGGAGAGCTGCCGTGAGAGGTGTTCTGATGTTGGGTGAGACACACACCAGCCCTGACCTTATAGAACCCGTCTTGGTCTTCGATTGTGGAGACAAAGAAGGGACCTGGGTTCAGAGAAACGAATCTCAGCCTGGGACCCGAAGCTCGGTACCAGCCAGACAAGGGTTACTCCCCACCCTCTGGTCCAGACCTCCCGTCCCTGGAAACATGTCAGGACAGGCATTGCTCGGGGGGCCCAGGCCTCACTAGGCATCCCTACCGTGAAGGCTGGCAGCTGACATTGGCTTGTCGGGCACAGCGCACATGGCAGTGTGTGCCGTGGGCCTCCGCGGTCGCTCCCTGAGCCTGCGGTGTGGAGAGCCGAGCCCCCTGGATGGATGGGGACCACAGCCTGGGGGACAGAGAGCCGGGCAGGGGTTCCAGCTAGCACGCGTCCAGGGTGGTGGGCTGGGTCACGGCCAGCAGGGGGGAGGACGTGTCCAGACGCTCCTGGTAACCATTTAGGCTGCAGGCACTCTCTGCAAAGATTTTCCATCCCTGGGTGGGACTTCTCCTAAGAGCAGCTTAATGTGAAGACGTTACACTGGGAGCAGCGTGCAGCCGCGGTCAGGCCTCCGGGGTGGGTGTCTCCCTTCACTTATACTCGTTTGCTTGCAGTGTTGTCATGAAGAGTGTGTCGGGGTTCCTTTCTGCTTTCGGAACAAATGTGGGGAAACATCTGGCAACCATTTTCCTTCTTCCCCATCAAACCCTGCAGTATAAACATGGGCGTGGAAATTAGAGCAAAGCCTGAAAATGGCCCCGACTCCCAGCCCCCCCCACCATCGTCTCGCCAGCCTGAATGCCAGGCCGTCGGAAAGAATGCAGGGCCTGGCAGGGAGGAACCTCCCCAAAAGCAAATCCGGGCTTGGAATGCTGGTGCGGAAGCCCTCATTGTCCCTGGAGCTCTTAGTGTGGGTTTTTTTTCTTTTGAAAGAGGTAATCATTTTGAAAAAAAAAGAAAAGGGAATTGGAATCTATTTCCTGACTCATGTTTGAAGGTCCAAATGATGCATTTTTTTTTTTCTCAAGAGAACTGTAACTCCAAGTAAAGGTCCACGCCTGTGGAAGGGGGTGATAGGAACATATTATCAGTTTTACCAGAATCACAGAATTTAATTGTCTTCTCCCTTCCCAGTCAGTGCCCTTCTTACTACTTCGTGCTACCAGCACTTTCCCAGGTACGGGGACATAAAAGCAGGGCTTCTTTTGAGAAACCTCCCCTGCTTCAGAACAAGGCAGTTACCATCTACTTAGAATGAGGAAACTAAAGCATAGTCAGGATTATTTTAACTGGTAAACCTGATTGTATCACATTTTGACACCCCAGTACAAAACCCAGATGGTTCTCTCGGTTTTTTAAAGCTATTGTTAGGATCCCATACTGTGCACATCAGCGGTTTTCTCCCCATCTCGGAGCTCCACCTCACTGTGGGACCCGCAGCATCTCTCAGGTGTCCCGGACGCGGTGTGACATGAGGGGTCAGGAGGCTTAGGCACGCGGCCTGGAAAGAACCAGCTCCAGTGAACTCCTGATTCAGTCGGGAGAGTGTGGGATGAAGCAACAACCAAAAAATGTTCTTAGAATCTGTCAATAATAGGTTTTGCCCGCAGTTTTGAGAAGTTGTAAACCAGCCTCAGAAACTTCCTGATCCCAAGAACACTCAGAGAAAGGATGGGTGTAAGTCAGCCTAAATTTCTGGCTAAATTTGGGACCACACATCAAAAGCATAAGAGCCAATCACTTTTCTCCTTCTAAGAGTTCAGCAGTTTAGGCTTGGGGAAATTATTTGAAATTATGTTAATCTAATTGTTCTGATTTTTTTCACTCAGAACTCATATTTCAGATTCCTCCACTTATTTACCAAATTTTTCTACCAGCAGAGCCAGGGTCACTGGGGGTGGAAATCAATTACTCAATAACCTATAAGGTCTGTCTTGAGCAAATATACCATTTCTGCTGGGCTTCTGGGGAATGTGGAAACCTCACCACACTGGGAATTCTGATTTAAAATGGTGTCCGCATTGCAGAGATGTGGAAAATAAGGGTCATAGGGATGGAATGACTTACTTAAAAGTGACACAGCTGCTTTGCGGCAAAACGGGCGCAGCAACAGGTCTGGAAGCCCAGTCTTGGGCTACTTTTTTTTTTTTTTTTTTAACTTTTTATTTTATTTTGGAGTCTAGTTGATTAACAATGTTGTGTTAGTTTCAGGTGTACAGCAAAGTGATTCAGTTATGCATGTACATGTATCCTTTTTTTAAAATTCTTTTCCCATTTAGGTTGTTGCATGGTACTGAGCAGGGTTCCCTGTGCTACACAATAGGTGCTGGTTGGTTATCTGTTTTAAATAGAGCAGTGTGTACACGTCATTCCCAAACTTCCTAACTATCCCTCCCCTGCCCCCCCAACCCCCCAACGGTAAGTTCCTTCTCTAAGTCTGTGAATCTGTTTCTGCTTTGTAAATAAGTTCATTTGTATCTTTTTTTTTTTTTAGAGTCCTTATTTAAGCGGCATCATACATATGGGGCTAGTGTCTTTTTTTTTTTTAAGTACTACTATTTTTTTTTTAATTATTATTTATTTTTGGCTGTGTTGGGTCTTCGTTTCTGTGCGAGGGCTTTCTCTAGTTGCGGCAAGCGGGGGCCACTCTTCATCGCGGTGCGCGGGCCTCTCTTGTTGCGGGGCACAGGCTCCAGACGCGCAGGCTCAGTAGTTGTGGCGCACGGGCTTAGTTGCTCCGCGGCATGTGGGATCTTCCCGGACCAGGGCTCGAACCCGTGTCCCCTGCATTGGCAGGCGGATTCTCAACCACCGCGCCACCAGGGAAGCCCATGGCTAGTGTCTTGATGCCAGTGTTTCTCCACGACGCTTCCCAGAACACTGGGCTGAAAGTGAACAGGGATGGTGTTTCCCAAATCTTGGTAGAATGTTCTCAGTTTACAATTTTCCTCCCATAAAACAATGAATAGTTTAATCTTTTAGTGACTGCTACCACCTTTCTTCTTGATAATGAGATGGATGTACCAATGTAAACATTAATTTTAAAAGCTCAGAAATAGGCTTTCACAGATTTCTTTTTCTTGGACATGTGCTTGTGACTGCTTCACAATGGCAGGCATACAAATCATTTTCTTCCAGTAGCATTGTGGTGTTTCAGTGATAGAATTAAGTATAACAGTGTCACGACTTCTTGTGCTCTAAACCCTGGACAAGTTTGAGCTGAGCTCACCAGCCATGTTCAAGGCCCGTCTGATGCCTTGAGGTTACAGCCAATGGAGGTCATTGAAAGTATATTTATAATCCATGCCCTGTCCACCTCCTGGGAGGATTAGGACTTCTCCCCACAAGAATTCACCCCAGCCAGCCAGAGATGGTCCTGAACAAAACAGGGGCATACACTCTGGGAGTTCCGTTAAGTTGGATGCTATTTCCACACTGGTCACCATGGTGAACACGCTAAGCAGACTGAGTGGTAGAGGGGCAGGGAGAAAATGTGCGTTCTGTGGCATTTGGTCTGCTGCTTGTGGTGACCAGAGTGGCCACTTCGAAGCTTGGTGACAGCATCTAGTCCGACGCCTGAGGAAAACGGGGCTTCGGTCGTTAGCACAATGGACAAAGGAAAGTACAGACTATTTTTGGTGCTAAATGAGGAATAATATGAAGTGATAGGATATCCTGTATGTTTATATTACTTACCTTGGGAAACGAGCTCTGATTCCTTTTCAGAGCAAGTCTTGGGAACAGACTTCAATCACTCAGCCTCCTCCGTCTGGGAAAATAGCTCAGTCTGAATTTCTCCGTGGAGTTAGACAAGAGCTAATTGCAAAAGGATTAAAACCTTGAAAACTGCTTTGTTCAGCTGATTGTTTCAGGTTTCCTTTTGGAGTGTGGATGATGTGTTTATTTGACATAATAAATACCACCATCCGCTTTGTTCCAGGAACCAAAAGGCTGTGTGCTTGCCCAAGGAATTTCTCCCTTGTTTACATGTGAAGAAACACGGCTGTGTTTTATGGGATGGGCCCTGGCAGCTTCTTTCTTAAATAGGGAATGCGGAGAGCTCTGCTTTCCCCACACGCGTCTGAGTACAGAAAGCAGAAAATACCCTTCTGCCCTCGAGATGCCAGCTGCTTGCAGCCCCAGAGAGTGGAGCAGACGGCAGACGCTGGGAGCCTGTGCCCTCCACTGAAGGACCCGGCGTGTCCAGCTGGGCCTGGGTGCTACGTTCCTTCGAATCCGAGACTGGAGTGTCCCGCGGGCACCCCAGATTGGGGAAGGGGAGGACAAAACAAAACCACTCTGCCCCTCAGCCCGATTAGGAGCCAGGACACTGAGGAATCAAGTGACCACAGATCAGGCGACCAGGAGTGTTTTGGGCTCTTTGTTCTTTCCAGAAAGATGCCCGGGCATGCGTGTGAAATACAGGCTCTGCGGTGACTTGGAGTGTATGCACCAGAGCAAACTTTCCAAACAGCTGCAAGCTCTCCGGCCCCTTATTATTTCCAAAAGGCGCTCCTTAAATGGGCATAAGTGCTGGATGCTTGGAGAGTAAAGGAGGCTGAGTCAGTGACCTGCCTGCGGGGGCGGGGGGGGGGGGGGTGGGGAGAGAGAGAGTGAGAGTGTGTGTGTGTGTGTGTGTGTGTGTGTGTGTGCGCGCGCGCGCGCGCGTGTGTGTGTGTGTGTGTGTGCGCGTGTGTGTAGGGGGAGCAGGGGGCGGGGCGGGGTAGAAGCGAGGCTGCAAGCTTAGCAGAATGTTTGACCCAGACAAAGAGCAGCTCTAGCAACCAAATAAGGAAATTGGCACTGCAGGATTTCAGAATAGAAGCGAGTGGAGATCCGAGGCAATCTGGGAGAGTAAAAATAAGCAAAGAAAAATGTCAAAGGATTTTGGTGTCACTTGCTTACACAAAATACATAGGGAAAACAGGATCTCTGGTCTTTCAGCAGGGGTGAGAAATACACATTGCATCTCTCCCCTTTTGTAGACCAGCGACTGAGAGACGTTTAGAAACGCTTTGAGCAGCTGAAATAATAAGCATTCCCTTGTTAAACACGGGAAAAAAACGCAAGCTGTACGTTAGAAGCACCGTGGCACTCCTTTTATGTATAATTGATGAAACTTTTAGCTGAAGATGATGAAAGTTTCCAAGAAGTCACAAAGATATCTCGACTCCCATTTTCAGACGCACCCTGAACACGGAGCGTTAGTTGTGTCCTTTGAGAAGAAGCGAACCTCTTCACAAATGAGGGAAACGTTTGATCCAAGTGTGTTTGTTGGTAGGTAGTGACGCTATCAAAGAAGGAAATTATGCAGAGAAAGCATCGGTGCCTCATGTGATCCTCTCAGCCTCATCTCCCAGACCCTCCAAAGTGTTAAATGATCTTTGTTACTTAGTAATATGAATTAACATTGATTTTGACACTTTTTTGTAGTGTGGGTGGAGGAGGGCGGAGCTCTGGAAGAGGAATTTCAGGATAATCCTAAACAGATTGAGAAACACCTTTTTGTGCCACAAAACCAACATGGAGAAATGGTTTCTGTTCACCAAGCAGTCAGTATATTTATATTCAAAGCGAGGAACAGATATAGGGCATTCATTCCTGGATCAGAATTTTTAAAATCCTCTGTAACTTGACCGTTGGTAACTTGAAGGTAAGCAAGGGAAGGAGCCCCCCCCTCCACTCCCACCCCAAATACACAACTGGACAGCCCACACTGGGTTTTGAAACTTCCAGAACACTGCCTCGTGGGAAGGGAGAGTTTGAGGAGAGAGCTGGCCACAGGGCAAAGGGCGGGAACCCCACAGCCCACAAGAGCACGGCATCAAGCTGGGCTCAGGGGCACGTTCTGGTCTCAGAAATAACCGCTCCACACTCAGGAGTGAACCCTACTCAGTGAGCCTTCCCTATTCAGGAAAATGGCAGCCTTATGAGAACATGTTTACCATCACTAACAAAGAAGTGAATTTTTTGTTTGTTTGTTTGTTTTTGTGGTACGCGGGCCTCTCACTGTTGCGGCCTCTCCCGTCGCGGAGCACAGGCTCCGGACGCGCAGGCTCAGTGGCCATGGCTCACGGGCCCAGCCGCTCCGCGGCATGTGGGATCTTCCCGGACCGGGGCACGAACCCGCGTCCCCTGAATCGGCAGGCGGACTCCCAACCACTGCGCCACCAGGGAAGCCCAAGAAGTGAATTAAAAAAAAAAAAAAGCAATTTAGCTATAAATGTCAAGAGTTATACAGACAGTATTTGATCTCAAAGTCATACTTTTCAGTATGTTCCCTGAGGAAATAATTCAAAAGAGGAATAAACATATAAACCTGAAAATGTCTCCTGTAATAGCTTTTTTTTTTTTTTTTTTTACAATTTCAGAAGAAAGAAGCAAACTAGAGCCAAAGAACGTGGAATGTTAATTCCCTTGTCTTAAAGAATAGAATATTTTGCAGCCACTAAAACTAGTTGTGAGTCAGACCATGAAGGCAAGTACGTTTATGAGAAATAATGTAATGAAGCTGAAAAGTTTATAAAATGACACACTATCCACACAGCTATTCTTCGAAGGTGGGAAACAGGAAAAGAACATGGAGAAAATATTAGTGTTAGTGCATTATGAATATGGATACATTTTTCTTGCCTTTATGAGTTGTACTTTTTCATAATAAACATCGTTTAAATAAAAAAAGATAGGGCTTCCCTGGTGGCGCAGTGGTTGAGAATCCACCTGCCGATGCAGGGCACGCGGGTTCGCGCCCCAGTATGGGAGGATCCCACTAGCCGCGGAGCGGGAGGACCCGTGAGCCGTGGCCGCTGAGCCTGCGCGTCCGGAGCCTGTGCTCCGCAACGGGAGAGGCCACAGCAGTGAGAGGCCCGCGTACCGCAAAAAATGAATAAATAAATAAATAAGAGTTTCCAGGGTAAGAAAGAACTGAAATTTCAGACTTTATCTGCACAGCAAATAAGCTCACAAAGTTCTGTTTGTGTCCTTAATGATCTTGTAACAGCCTTTGTGATTTTGAGACCAGGCCTGGGGGTCCGTCCAGGGTTCCCCAGCCTCGCCAGCAGCCCTCCCAGTTTAAAGAGGAGAGGCTACAGGACGCCCGCACAGGGTGATCTCAAAGCGCTGACCGGAATCGGGTGGCAAACCTCTGCTCGCAGCCACAGCAGTTCATCCAATCTTCCAGCCGGTGCTTCAGCTTGGATGGTCCCTCTACTACTGAAAGGAATTCCAAGGACTTCTGAGTGATGAGAAAGCACTTCGCATAAGTCAGCTCATTGGAATTATTCTACTTACAGGGAAAAGCTAATGCAGACTTAGAACAATGCACAAATCGTTTACAGGCCCTGGCATCAAAAAGCGGAGGAGCAAAGAAATAAATCTATCTTAATGGAATTTCCTATGATGACTTACAATAGTTATTTAATATTTGTAGCTGTTAGAGGTAATCTCCCCCAGCCCCCTCCGGTGCAGGTCTAGAACCCTGAGACACGGGACTTGGCGTGAACTGTGCGAGGTCTCACAGCGGGTTCAGCGGGTTCATGCTGTAGCCAGCACCTGGGTCGCATGTTGTCTTTAGGTCCCTAAAGGAGGTTTTGCTATCAGGGCTCCACTTGTTGCCCTTCCCTGCTTGCCCCCTCCTGTGGAGACCCAAAGAGCACTGCCATCAGTCTCGTTTTGATAGATTATGAATTTAAAGGAGCTTTAATCCATGTTCTTGACTCAGCTGAGGCAATGCCTTAGCGGTTTGCTTCGTCCAGTTACTCATTTAGAATATAAACTCCTCGGTGGCCGCACGTGGCCGTGTTTCTGAGCAGTGACCACGGGAATCGCTAACCGCGTTGGCAGCTGTGTCCTGTGCGCTGTGCCTGGTGACCCTGGGCGTCTCCATGAACCCTCACTGTGGCCCGTGTTGTGGGCAGCACTGCTGTCCCCATTTCTCAGAGGGGGAGACTGAGGCTCAGAGAGGTTACACAACCTGCCCAGAGACATCCTAGCAAGAGACAACATCGGGATTCAGACCCAGAGCACGAGCTCCTAAACGTGAACATGCGTTCCTTCAGTAGGTGTGAGTGAAAGCTTTGGAGGGTACACCTAAGTATCACAAGTAGCTGACACTTCTCTTGAACGTGTCTGAAGGTATGAAAAAGAAGTTCCACTTTTCATTGAGAAAACGAAGCCAGGTATCCAAGTGGCAATTCCTGTTTGAATAGGAGAATGATAATTACAGAAGCAGCTCCAAACATTACCTGCATCAGTAAAAATTTGGGAGACAGACATGTAAATTTTGAAATGTTGTATATGTTATCAGTAAGGAATCTGATAATGCCACACTTACATATGAAGTGAGGGTCTCAGTGAAACTTGTGGAGTAATAAATGTCTGTATTTTCGTGGCTTCTGGGTCCTTCCACATCAGTAGGGACAGAGATTTGGCAAGTCAGATGCTCTGCTTATCCACAACATCCAAGTTCCAAACATAGCTTATCTAGAGCTGCGCCCATAAGAATCAACTCGGTAACTTACAGGATGGGGCAGGGTTCCAGGCGGGGCAGGTTTGTGACTTTCTCAAGTCTTCAGCTATCTGGGGTATTTAGTGGAATCTCCATATAAAGGAATAGTCTCAAGGAAGTATCTGTACTCATTCCATCCCCCTCCCCAGACTAGTGGAAAACAGGCCCCCCGAATGCTTCCTCTCAAATTAAATTTGCATGTTTGAAGCTCTGAGCTGACCCTAGAGATGGGTGTTCCAAGGCAGCCCTCTGCCACGTGTCACCTGGTGAATTGCATTGCTTACGTATTTCTTTGTACTGTAAAACCATGGGATACTCAGTTTTCTGGGTCGCTTATCCCCTTTAGTGAAATAGTCTGTGTGTGCAGGCAGACCTCATTTATTTGTGCTTCACAGGTAGTGTGTGGTGTTTTTTTTTTTTTGCAAACTGAAGGTTTGTGGCAGCCCTGCGTTGTCAGATGATGGTTAGCCTTTTTTAGCAATGAAGTATTTTTAAATTAAGGTATGAACATTGTTTCTGGGGCACAATGCTCTTGCACACTCGATAGACCGCAGTATAGTGTAAACATAACTGGTATATGCACTGGGGAACCAAAAAGTTCCTGTCACTTGCTTTACTGCAGTATTCACTTTATCGCTGAGGTCTGGAACTGAACCCACAGTACCTCTGAGGTTTGTCTGTGTGTATATATACATATATAGGTATACGTACACATACCTGTGTATGTAAAATACATACGTGTATTATGTTGCCTATATTAAAAGTATACACAAAGATACAAATATTTAAAGGATAAGATAAACATAAGGAGAGGTTTTAGTATTTTCTGGTCGCTTCTCAGTGGATTGTCACTGAAGACCCTGGCTCTCTGCAATACCCCAGCACCCCGCCCCCAGCACCCCCTGGAAGAGTTGCTACAGAAGTCCTACCTACAGCCAGGCCAGAGTGGGGTGACCTTGGGCCTGACCCCAGGACCATCCCACTGAAGCAGCCTTAGGGAATCACGCCATCCAACCCCTCCACTGAGCAGACAAGGAGACCAGGAAATTAAGGGACTTTTTTCCCTAAAGACCTCATTTCCAAGAGGACCTAGGACTGGATGAGATCTCTTGTTACATTTAAAGCCTGGTGTAGGTAAATTCTGCGCGCGCACGTGTGCAGACACACACACGAGGTGACGGGTGTGTTAATTAGCCTGATATGGTCATCACATTACACAGTTACATCACATTGTGCCCCTTAAGCAAGTAAAATTTTTTATTTGTCAATTATACTTTAATAAAGCTGGAAAAGATAAGATAAATCCGTCTAAAAACTAAAGTCTGAATAGGTACATGGTGACAAGAGACCAAGCTTGGAATTGTTTTACTGAATAGAGGTGGTGTTTTGGTAGCGCAAGTGCTCTCTTAACACCACGAACAAGTTGAAATTGAAAAGGGACTCTTGAGAGATTTAAGAAGTGAAAAGCAGAACATTCTGCAGATGCGGTGGACCGACCCAGGGTGGGTAGGGCTTCCAGGCATGGCATCGGGGGCCACGCAGGGGTCTGGAGCACACCCGCCACCCTCAACCTGGCCCTCCCTCCTTCTCTAGACAAGACCCGAGGAGGTCCAGCTTCTAAATGCATCACGCTTTCAGTTAAGCCTTTTAAGGGTGTCCCAATGAACTGACGATTGTGCCTCACCTACGCGCCAGTAACTCACTCTCAGTGGGAGAAGCGTTCACGTGAATGAGCGGCTGCAAAGCACCAGGTGTTAACAGCTGACTCTGTCCGCCCGCTCAGATGGTAAGGAGCCTGAGAACGTAGGACCTGTTTTCTTCTTTTAAAAACGTGTGACGCCTACCACCTTAGGTTCACACGCAGCCCTGAAAGGAGGCGGGGGGGCAGACGTGCTTTACAACCAACGAAAGTGTGCAGGGCGCAGACCATCGACAGTTAGGGCTGCACGGGGACTTCCGTGGGCCCCAGACTCTTCTGCCTTCATGGGTCCCTTTCTCCATTAACAAAAATTAGAATTCTATTCTATAACAGCATTGGCATAAAGATGGATGGAATCCAGGCTGGATTCATTATTATATAGTCATCACGGCGACATTCATTTATGTTCATTTTTTTTCTTCCGAGTTTAAAATTATCTGAAATTTAGAACATTTTCTGCGGGCCGCCCCAAGTGTGTGGGCCTGAGCCCCGGCACCCACTGTCGGACGAGCTGGCCCTGCCCGAGGTTACGGACGATGGCCGTCCCGACCACAGCTGCCCTCCTTGTAAGCCAGAACTTCCACTTCTGTTTTTCTAGATGCTTCTCTCCGAGCAACAGGGGGGCTTGAGGGCTGGGTGACCCCTTTCTCCCTAAGCACCACCTCCCGGCCCGGCCAGCGCGCCCCGCTGGGCTGCTCACTGGGCCGTGGCACGCCGACCCCGAGGCCGGGCGCTGAATCCCCAGTCACTCCCCCTGCGATGCGCCTCCGAGCTCTGCGGTGGAGCCGATCCGAGAGGAGCACCTCTGTCCGGCCAGTCCACCCACTGCTGGGACAGAGGCTTTGCAGAGCGTCACAAGGGCACAGTGGCACCAAAGTTAGGCCAGGCTTCTGCCTGCCGCGCACGAGGGAGGGAAGGCGGAATCTAGCGCTGCCGCCTCTCGGCTCAGGACCCGAGAGCGACAGTGGCTGAGGTGTGTCTAGACCCGTCGCTAATACGTCCATCTCCCGCGAGGCTTTTTTAAATTGAGGTAGTGCTCTGCAGAGGCTTGGTCTGAAGGAGGTAGGGCTGAAGTTAGTCTTGATGGTGGATGCTGTCTGTCTGCTTTTCTTGAACTGAAAACTTTACTTTCCAAATCTCACTTTGTCACCTTTGCTCCGAAATTACAACTTTTTTGTTTGTTTGTTTTTAGGTGTTTACTTACACTCATTTAATCTTTGCATCAATCATGCAAGGAAGATAATAGTGTCTTCATTTTGTAGATGAGAAAACTGAGGCTTTTCTTTTTTTTTAGTCTTTTTAAAAAAAATTGTTATTTTATATTGGAGTCTGGTTGATTAACAACATGGTGTTAGTTTCAGGCACACAGCAAAGTGATTCAGTTATACATATACATGTATCTATTCTTTTTCAAAATCTTTTCCCATTTAGGTTATTAGAGAATATTGAGCAGAGTTCCCTGTGCTGTACAGTAGGTCCTGGTTGGTCACCTGTTTTACACAGAGCACTGTGTACAACTTTAAAACGGGTGCCGTAAACTCCGATTTCCCTCAGCACAGTCTTCTCTCTTTGGACGCTTCATGTGCCACATTTCATCACAATTCATTGCATGTTATATAAAAAACCAAAAGTCCATCTGAAAACACTGCTGGGCCACTCGGTTCTTTGAACTGTTCTTTGAAGATACGATATCATCCCATTTTGTGACCACATTACCTCAAAATCAGTTAACTCTTTCTAAGGTTACTATCAGCAAAGAGAAAAATATGATACACTGATATACGAACAGTGACCTCAATTCTTTGGAACAATGGGAATATTCCTTATACCTAATGGAATCTTAGGGAAAAGTCTTGATTTTTTTTTTCTCTTGAAATCTAGTACTTCACTGTATCAGGGGCCCATAACAGGCAGTATCAATATTAAGTCAATTGTTTTAACGATCAAGCACATAAACTATATACAGATAAATTAATTTCTTAAATTACCGATGTTACCAAATATTTGCTCTATGTGTCTTAGGGTATACAGTCAGGGGATTTTCCAATATAAAATGCGTCTGTTAAATTTCTATTCTTAGAGAAGATCTACTTGGAATATTTGACTTCCCCTTATCGCTCTCTCTCTTCAGTCCCTTTCAGTACCAGAGTCTAGGTTTGCACATTTTTTGTGTCAAAGATCTATGCTATAAAATAATCTCAACGATCCTCTTAGAAGTTGGAAATCTCTGCTAGAAAGCCTTTCCCCGCAACACCCAAGCAAATTCCTGTGTACTTCCCAAAGGAAGAAAATTAAGCACTTCAGATAACAGAATCCCATTAATTTGAGCTAGAAGATTAGCTTATTAATTCAAGGGAATGGATGGATACTCCAGTTGAGGAAGTGACGGATTCGGTAGAGGGAGGGTTTCAGGGGTGGGAAACAGCCCTCTTTTCCTCGCTGTACAGGTGGGCTGCACCCTGTTGGGCTCCTTGGTCTCCATGGCACCACCCACAGCAGATCCGTCACCAGGTTGTTTGACCTCCTGTATTTCTGGGAGCAACAGTCGAATGATGGCTGGTCCGCAGGTTTTCGAAGCATCCAAAGGAATCTGCACAAAAAGCAACACAAGATTCCTTGTTAGGGTGTCACCAGAGGTTACAGTATTAAGAGAAATCTCACCCATAACTTCATGAACTGCCACTGCGATTAATATAAAATGTGACATTATGGCCTATGTGTCTGTTATCAGTGACTATATTTATAGGACTCAGCTGAAGGTTTTTCTTACGCAGGACGGAGTCAAACTAACAAGCCAACTCATAGCAGTATTTCATCATTCACTCGGGAGAGTCACAGAAAAAGGCAAATGCCTACTTTTCACTCTGCCTTTTCAGTAATCCATGTGGAATCTGTGGGTGATTCCATCAGAGCCAGCATAACTCATTTGATTTGGAAGAGGATACTCAGTAATGAGTCAGATTCTTCTGTGGGTGAAGCAGGACATGTTTAGAGCTGCCTGAACTATTTCAAGTCAAGCAGACGTTGTGCACAGTGCAGCTTGGCAAGAACAAGGATTCACTGATGGAGATCTTGGTGTCCCGAGGTTGTTAAGGGACTTTCCATAGGTATGTACTTTTCACTCCAAAGTTAAGAATCCCTTGGGCTTCCCGGGTGGCGCAGTGGTTGAGAGTCCGCCTGCCGATGCAGGGGACACGGGTTCGTGCCCCGGTCCGGGAGGATCCCACGTGCCGCGGAGCGGCTGGGCCCGTGAGCCATGGCCGCCGAGCCTGCGCGTCCGGAGCCTGTGCTCCGCAACGGGAGAGGCCACAACAGTGAGAGGCCCGCGTACCGCAAAAAAAAAAAAAAAAAAGAATCCCTGGAGTTTGGGTTCTGGAGTCAACAGTTTATGCTGTTGCTTCTCCCCTGACCTGCTCTGTGTCCTTGGGCAGGTTACTGACGTCTCTGTGGTCACTGTCCTCCATGAAGGGTGCGTGATGGTAACAGCCATACCTCCCATGGGTTGTACAGGCACATAAAATGGGAGAGTGTGTGTGAAATGACCAGCATCATGTCAGATTATTACTTTTTACTCTGCTCCTAAGTACTGTGTTTTGTAAAAAAAAAAAAAAAAAAAATTAAAAAAAAATAAATTCCTTAGATACTGTAAGGCTATAAACATGCACATTAAAGGGGCAAGAAGACCAAGGCCACCCACCATGTACTGAGCACTGTGTCCCGGTTGCCCAGGCAGCATCTCATTTATCTTCTTTTGGGCAGGCCAAGGGAAACGCCTCTCCTCCACAGATGAGAACACAGGAGCTCCGCGAGTTCAAGGTTATGGCAGCAGCCTTGGATGGACCCGGGCCGTCTTGTCTCCAGAGCCCAGCCCTTTCAGGCACCCTTCCTCAGGCCCCCGCTGGTCTGAATCTGTAATTCCCCTGGAGTCCTTTGCAGGTTCAAGGCCTAGTTTGCTCTGGCAAACTCAGTCTGTTCTTTTGTCTACAACCTCACGATCTTTCTTTAACCTCCATGGCTGCGGCCCTTTTGGGAACCATGTTCCCTCTCACTTAGTATTTTACGTCCACTGGGCTGTAGTCACTTTTACACAAGTACAAACAATCCCATTTGTTTTCCCCTTGGCCTTTCTCCCTGCCCCTAATAAAAAGTTATGTACAAACCAAAGAGCCAGAAAGTTATCTTGGCCAGTGGGATACACACTCTGTTTTTATGTTGAAAGTATGAATTGTCCTTGGAGGTTTGCCCTTTCCTTCTACCCCAGCAGTCCACATTCATGGTCAGCTAGTGCACGGGGCTTAGCCTCCTGAGAAGACCCATGTTTTTAAAGATTTCGCACTTTCGTTAAAATAATTTGGTAGTTGTTGATACGGAAACAGATATGTTTCTTTAAAAATGCTGCAGTTAATTACAAAGAGTGCAAATTCAAAGTGGTCCAGGACTTCTCGAAGGTGCGCTTTTTAAACGTCAATAGAATGAAAGGTGATCTGAAGCATTCTCCGCTCAGAAACATTTTCTGAAAAATAATATTAGTTGGAACCAGTGTCGGGTAAAATCAGTAACTGCTCTACTATTTTCCTAGTCTGTTCTTGTTTGCTGAATGGGTTTGGGATTCCTTGCAAAAGTAATCTCAACAACTGAAGAAATGGGCCACTGAGACAAGATCTCGTACCTTTTAAAAATACAGCAAGAGCTAAATCAACAGGTTTTTAAAAATACTATCAAAGCACCAGAAGTGAGTGGAAATAGACCCTTATGCTGAATTGCTATCGGAACATCTGTTATATTCACCATCGATCACTTGGCGGAAATACGTGCCAGCCCATTGGCTAAGAATCTTCTGAGAAAATCTCAGAAGTTTTGGTACTTTTCATTAAAATATTATTTTAAGGAAAATGCCTGAAGGTATACTAAAGTTCTTTTACTGCTACCGGTAAATAAAAGGAAGGAAAATGTAGATCTTGGCTTTACCTGTTAGAAAAGCGTGGTTGGGCGCTGGGACTCGTGGTGGTAGTTTTTCTAGTGGACGCTTGGTGAGGAGGCGTGGATATGATCCCCTCATCGTATCAACTTTATAAAATATCATCACCGACGCTGAGCATGTTTGAGGTAGGGGCCGTGTGCTACCTGCCAGCCCTCAGATCTCTGTGGCTGGCTTCCCTGCCAGGATCTTGTTCGTTCAGTGAATACCATTTGTTTTGAGCTGTCTTTTGCTGCTGTTTTAGTTTTTAACCAGCCTGAGCTTCATTCTTCTCCTGAGAATGTGAGAAGGAGAAACAAGGAATGATTTGAAGGATTAACTTCACCCATTCCACGCTCCTCCCCAAACGGACAGTTGAGCAAATTACTTCATCTCAGATTAAATTTGCACGTTTGAAGCCATAGGTGTTTGAGCCCAAGTGTGCAGTCACATGCTCTACCACTGAGCTACACCCCCCGAGCCCAAGTGTGCAAAAGTGACCCTGGAGACAGGAACCTTAGAGGAGATTCTGCCAGACGCTCCCGGGGGCCAGTGGGAGTCCCACAGTGTAGCCCCCGGGGGTAGGAGTGGAGGCAGGTGTGTTCTCCACCCCTTCCTGTTGCCCTAAAGCCACAGAGCTCTAAGTTTTCGCTCAGGGAGAGAGAGGAGAAAATCTAAGGAGAAGGTAGCTGCTCAGGATCTTCAGAGTACACAGGGGTGCACGTTCTTTCTCAAGCTTGGCAGGATTCCTATCAGGACTGATAACAGTGGTCACAAATCTTGGACTTGCCAAAGTGATAGCTAAGACGTACCCACGCCTCCCCCAGCCTCCCCCGCTGCACGCCTAAAATCTTTAAAAGTTGAAAGCATTAAAAGACTTAGTGTTTTGCACCAGTTCTGAAATCCTCCCGGATCTGACCTGTGAGAAGTAGAAACTGCTTCACGTTTCTGGGCTCCTATAGTAGCAGTAAGGCAGTGATGGCAGATCTCTGGGTCATCCTTCCTTGCTGCCCCTGGAGAGGAGAGGAATTGGATGTTTCCTGGTAGTTCACCAACCCTGTGGGTCTAGTTCCTCCTACACACTCTCCCAAGCTTGTGGTGCTGGTAACTCAGCCTTATCCATTTCATTCTTGCTGCGCTTACGTTGAGAACGGACTCCTAAATCATAAAATCACAACACTTAAGAACTGTAGCTTTAAAATTCATCAGATTAATCCCATTGCTATGAAAATTTTTTAAAACTACAGACTTCCACAGTTAATGGCACAGACCACTAAGTCCTAACTCCCACTTCAGAATGTCAAGTGCAGCCTTCTGAAAAGCTGCAGTGTACCACTGATGTCATTCTTGCAGCCGTAATGGCCATTTGCCCGGGAGTGAGCACACCAACAATTGAAAGAAAAGCAAAGTTAAACAGTGACGTACTGAGCTTTTTACCCCTGTTCCTTGGCAGAAATTGAAAAGAGACTAATGCCTTGTAGTAAACCTGGAAAGATGACTACGGTATATTGTAGGTTAAAAAAGAAGTAGTTTACAGGATCACAGGGAAATGATGATCTAATCTGTGTGTTGAATATGTGTTGAAATGCACAAACAGAAAGGTCTGGAAGAGGATACTGCAGGCTGTTAACAATGTTTATCTCTGAGGGAGAATCACAGGGAACCATCCTCTTTGGGTTTACTGTTTGAGTATTTTACAGACATCATTTTTAATCTAAAAATCATTAACACTATTTCTGGGAGAGAGAGAGACGTGGAGTCTCTGTCTCAGGGCTGTGAACCCAGAAACCCTATTGTTCGACATCAATACTGAAGACAGGGATAGAATTACTAGACCAGTTACCGTGGCCACTGGCGTTCAAACCTAGATGGCATCTACTGGAGTTTCTTGGTGACCATTTTACAGAAAGGGCTGGACACAACCATGGGTGTTCAGTATATGCGATCTGTTAGCATTCATCCATTCATGTTCGTGACAGTTCGTGGTGTGTAGAGGAGATACGGACTTGATGGTCAAGGAGCACGCGGTGTAGGAGGAACAGGCCAGAAATAACTGCTAACCCAACTGTAGGGGATGTGCGGAGCCAGGGCCGTCCTGAGCTGGGTCAGTGAAAGGAGAAGTCCCCGACCTGGACTTAGGGTTAAGCCCACAGGAAGTCACACACTTTACATAAGAAATTAATTGTGGAATTAACAGTTCTATAGAAACTTTCGCGTCGTAGTTTAAAGCGAGTGACTCAGGGCCTCTAGAAGTTGACGACGGAAGATCACAGGATAGGCACCGTTGCTAAGGCAGAGCGCCTTTTGCTTCTTAGCCTCGGGGCCCCGCAATGCAGTTACTCATGGATAAGCGGAACAGAGTAAACCCTTAATGGAGATCTAGAAATGATCCTCTCTCTTCCTTAAAAAAGAAAGAAGCATTCCACACGATCAGTATGCTTTGGGGTTTAAGAGCTGCACAGTGTTTCTGATGGTACCTGACGGCGCGCAGGAGCTGGGCTGCGACCCACCGGCCCAGCCCGACGCCCGCAGCCCCTTCTTCCCGGGCCGCCCCCGCCTCCGCCGGGTTTCACTCCATCCCGCAGGAATGCTGGCCTGGAGCAGAGGTCCTGGACTTTCCTTCCTAGTCCAGAAACGAGAAAACTCAAAACCTGGGGCAAATCGCCCGACATGCAGCCAACATCCCTACTGGCCTAGAAAAAAAGTTAAACTCCTTCCCGTTATCCATCCCTCCTGGAAGTTCCGGGGAAGCCCGTTCCTCGTCCAGGTGCTGCCCGGGGCGGGGGCTGCTCCCCGGGAGGTGGGGACGGGCGCGCGGCCAACCTGCCGGGCAGCCCGCTTCTCCCCTGCCCCGTCCTCTCCCCCTTCCCCTCGCCCCTCCCCTCCCGTCCCTTCTCCCCTCCCCCTTCTCCCCTCCCCCTTCTCCCCTCCCCCTTCTCCCCTCCCCCTTCTCCCCTCCTCTCGCCCGCCCCGCCCCGCCCCGCCCCGCCCCGCCCCTCGGCCCAGGCCGCCCCGCCCCCGCCCCGCCCTCGGGGCCCCGTGGACTCTTATTGCCCCGGCGCGCGGGCGGGGCGTCAGGCCTCCAGAGTCGCCGAGGCGTCCAGTCCGGCGCGCGGTCCACGGCGGGTCCTCCCGGCACGCTGGGGGTCCCGGAGCGGCGGGGCACGGCCGGACGGCAGGTAGGGCGGCGTGGGGGTGGGGTAGGGGAGGAAAAGGGGGCCGGCGGGCAGCAGCCCCGCGTTCCCGCCCCGCCGCGGCCCCTGGCGGAGCCCTCCCGGCCCTGCGGTCGGAGAGCGGCGCAGAGCGCTTGGCTCCAGAGGGGCTCGGGCGCCTCGGGCCGTGCGGGGCCCGGAGAGGCTAGGCTGCCCGGACCGCGGCCGGCAGAGCTGGCGGGGAGGGGGGGCGGTGACCTCCTCCTGCCGCGGGCGGGGTGGGGTGAGGGGCTCCGTCCCTCCCGAGCCCCGCGCCCTCCTCTCGGCGGGGCGCGGGGCGCGGAGTGCGGCGGCCGGGGGCTCCCTGCGCGCGGAGCTCCTCCGACCCCGGTCCCCGGGAGCCGAGGCCGCCCGAGCTGCGTGTGCCCTGCGGCCCCAGGGAGGGGCCGAGCGGACAGACCCTCGCCTGGGAGGCGGGAAGGCTCGGTTCCTGGGTGACCTGCCCTCGGGATGCCGCCCCCAACGCCCCGCCTAGCCACCCCCCCTCCCCCCGGCTCAGCAGCGGTCCCGGCAGCCTCGGAAACTGCCCCGCTCTGCCCCGGAGGACGTTTTCTTGGTTGGTGTTATGAGGGGCCCCGTCGCAGTGCTGCCTCTGTCTGAGGAAGAACTGGCCGGGTCACCGGGGAGTGGGGTCGGGGGTGTTTCTGAGCTCACGGTGCAGAGGTAGCCGCTTCGTGCGGTCTTCCTCCATCCCCAACGGAAGAGGACTCCTTTTCTTTCCAGAGCTGGGCGACTTTGACTTAGTGATGAGAGGTTTGAATGAATTTTGTTTTTTCCCTGGTCTGTTCACGTGGGTTTGCGTTGTTGCGGGTGAGAGTAGGGGTCCCCGTGCCTCGGAGCGATTGGAAGAGTCCGGAGTTCGACCTGAGGCGAGAGGAAGTCACGTGGTTAGTCCATCCTTAACAGTGGGTGTATCACAAGTAGGCAAGAGGTATATAATCAATATATAATCAACACATTTTCCAACTAATCTCTAAGCTATGTTTTTTATTTCTTCTATTTATTTTGTATAAAATAAGACTTCTCTGACACTTATTCTAGTTTTTGTGTTTTGAATAAGGACCGGGCTGGGTTGCCAGGTGTCTACACCACATCCGTTACTAAGAAACTAGGCGCATACAGCGCATAATCGAGCACGCCAGCACCCTAACCGTCCTTTTGGCTGTGTGAACACTTGGTGCTCTGGGTGAAGGGTTCGGGGTAGGTGGTCGACAGTCACACAGCTTTCTTTTCTGTGGCTGTGAAACCCGTGAATCATAACATTCTGACAGCTGGTGCGGTCCAGTAGCCTGCATGCTTGAAACGGTGTAATACCTGCACACCCGGTGTCTTCCCAGTGAGGACACAGACCTGGAAAACGAGAGGTCGGTGTCCTGGTTATAGGAGCCCTGGGGTGCTTCATTATAGGCCTGTGGGCTCTGGGTTTTCGTTGACTTTGAAAACTGTTTAGTAGGAGTTGAATGCCACCTACTGCATTGCCTTGCAGTTGATCTTTAAAAAACTTCACTGTGTTGTTTTCTCAAGAGCTGTAATCTTTATACTATTTTTGAACATGGTTGCTTTTTTTCCCCAAACTATTTTCCCTAGACTGTAGTAAGTCTTGTACTCTACTATCTTTGAAATCACTCATTATTACTGAAGTATAAAGTATTTCCTGGAACTTATCAAGGAGTCCATACTGCTCAAGGTGCTGGAGTCATTATTTCAAAAGGAAGTTGTTAATTTGGTCACACAGCTGTTGATCGTCCAAACCACTGTTGCTTTTCTTCCCCCACTTTCCGGATTTTTTTTCACAGTCACTGGGAACAGTAAAAATATGTTTTAGACATTGCTTTCTCTTCTGCGTACATCTCCCTGTAAACAATTTCATGTCAACGTGTGATGTGCTTTTTCAGCAGTTGTTTCAGAAGATCCAGATAAACATCAGGTGATGGAAGTTGACTGTGCTTCTTAAAATGCCTGTACTATTTCTTATTTGGCAAAATGACTCTCTTCTTCAAGTAAATGGGGGAGGTAGACACCAAAAAAATACGCGACGAGCACTGCACTCTCCTGTGAACGTGCTCTTGCGTTCGCACACGGTCGCTCACTCCGCAAATATTCTTCTGAGACACAGGGTGGTAGGAGGTCGAGTGAGGTCCTCGGGCCATCCCCTGTCCGCCTCTTGGGTTGCTCTACAAAAGCGAGGTTGCACTTGCTCACGGGGTTGGTTTTGCTGGGAAGCTCTGTATCAGATTGTGTCCGAAGGATGAAGAATTAGCAATGCTGGATGAGAAGGGCTTCCTCCAAGGAGACTGTATGACTGGTGAGAGCCAGCCCAGCCTTGTAGGAAAGACGGGGAGGTACAGTGGAGGGAAGGAGGGCCTGAGGGGTCAGGAAGGAGAAACGCCCCCTGAAGCCGGCCCAGCCCCACTGACCCCTAAAGGCGCCTTTCGCCCTGGGCAGTCGTCTTTGCTGCTTGCTGCTCGTGTGCTTTAGGGACACCCATGGTGGGTGACGCGCGTAGCTCCCGTTAGGTGAGCCTCTCTTACTTGTGTGTTTGGATCACAAGGACCGGAAGGCAGGCTGAGAATTCGGGTGGTTGGTTCATGCAGCTCCGAGTCCTCGCACGGAGTGCAGGGCGACCAGCTGCCAGAGCTTCCCCCTGCGGGAAGCAACGGTGCTGATTTCCAGCTTGGCCTGGGCTTTTGGAAGGCGGAAAGGCTTCCTTGATGGAAAAGATTTCCTCCTAAGGGAGAAGCTGCCATTTGCAGGCAAAATGTGTCAGCCAGAAGAATGAGCATTTTTTGGATTTTTGGCAAAACTTTGCAATTTTTTTTCCATATAGAAATGTTAGAAATAGACTCATAAGAAAACAGACAAGGGGCTTCCCTGGTGGCGCAGTGGTTAAGAATCCATCTGCCAATGCAGGGGACACGGGTTCGAGCCCTGGTCCGGGAAGATCCCACATGCCGCGGAGCAACTAGGCCCGTGAGCCACGACTACTGAGCCTGCTCTCTAGAGCCCGCGAGCCACAACTCCTGAGCCCGTTCACCACAACCACTGAAGCCTGCACGCCTAGAGCCCGTGCTCCACAACAAGAGAGGCCACCGCAATGAGAAGCCTGCGCACCGCAATGAAGAGTAGCCCCCGCTCGCCACAACTAGAGAAAGCCTGCGTACAGCAACGAAGACCCAATGCGCCATAAATTAATTAATCAATTATGTTTTAAAAAACCAGACAAAACCAAGTAAGAAGAATAGACCCGCCAGTCTGAGCAGCGGGCAGGGAGGGAGGGAGGAACCTTGGTTCAGCAGCTGTCACTCCCCAGAGCCTGCAGGGTGTGCAGCCTTCTCTACCACGTTTCCCGGTATCAGAGAACGGGGACCGGGGCCCATCCACGTTGGAAGGAAGTAGCCCTGGACCACCGCGCATGAGACTCCCAGGCATCATCCCCCTCTTCATGACGCGTGTGCTGCCTCTGTGAACCTGCCAGACCCGCTGAGGGTCAGCACCCTCCGCTGCCACCTGGGCGGGAGTTTGAATGTGCGTTTGTAAATCCTTCGCTGGGAGCTCTGAACACACCCTTGCATTGAAACCATGTCCGTTTGTGGTTGGGTTCCCGGACAGGTCAGAGTCATAGTACCATCGAATGGAGCCATTATATGTAACGTGGTTTTGTGGGAAAATGCACTCAGAGCTCCAACTTGATTTTTTTTTTTTTAAACGACTTTTAATCCCAGCAACAATGGCAAGAAGGACCCCACCTTGTCTTTTTCCATGTAAACCCTAGAGGGAAAATAAAGGTACACAGAGATACGTTTCTTTTCCTACTGCCCCCGTGCTAACAGAGACCCCCTGGCCTGGAAGCAGAGAGCTGGGGGGTGGGGACAGCAGTAGCTGCCACCAGAGGGGGAAGGACACGGGTGACGGGGCTGGGGTGAGGCCCGTTGTCCATCGACCAGGCCGGGGAACCTGCTCTGCCGGCCCCGTGACGTGGGCTGCCTGCTGGTTGACGTGACTTCCTTCCTGAACGTCACCTTTACTCTAGAGCCTGAGCGTCATCCCCGCAAGCTGTCCGTTCAGTGTTTTTCAAGTCGGGGTTGGTTTTAAAGGAATCTTGAATAATAGCAAGAAAGCAGACTTCCAGGCATGTTGTTTTTCTTTTTGACGCCAGTGCACTGAATTCCCAAACAAATGCCTCCCGGGGACTGGGGAGACTTCAGGTCAGCTTAGATGGTGATGTATACTTATGATATCCTGAATAACGATATGATAAACACCATAGAGCAGTTAGTTGCCTCCTACCAGAAAAGGTGCTAAAATGTTTAACACACTTTACGTCGCTTAATTCTCACCACAGTCCCATGTAGTAAGTACCATCGGCACCCCCATCTTAAAAAGGATGCAAGTGAGATTTCGGGAGGGGAAGAATTCGCCCAGAGCCACACGGCTCTGAAATGGCAGGGCTGGACAGCTGTTGTTGAACAAGCCCCGCGGCCTGGCCGCTGGCTGCACTCTGGGAATAAAGTAGGGACCCAGATGGACAAATAGGCAAAAACCCCTGCCCTCGTGCCGCTAGTCCTGTAGTGATGGGAGACAAACCGTAAAGAAACAAACGAAACATCCAGGGCTTCCGAAGGTCCTGCGCTGCGGGGAACAGAGCCGGGAAGGAGGAGCAGGAGTGAGGCTGCGGTGAGTCCCGCGGGAAGGAGCGCAGGCGGAGGAGCGGCCCTGCGGGCCAGGGGAGGCTGGGAGCGCTGGGGCCTCCGTCCTCCAGCCGTGCCCTCGTGTTTCGTGTTTCGTAGCGGCCGCTGTGGAGTGCGGACCGCCTTCGTGGGTCCCTGGAAATACGCCAGCGGGAGCCTGGAGACGCATCCGGGAACGTGGACGGAGGGCATCACCTTGCCCGTCAGAGGTCAGGAGAGACGGAAGGACAGGCTGGGGTCGGCACGGCAGAGGCTCTTCTGCGGTTCTGGAAAGAAGGCGGGGTCCGCGGGGTCACCGTGGCGGGCGGGGCGTTTGAGGAGAGGAGGTGCGACACTGCCCGGCTGGCGGAATGTGCCCTCGGGGTCTGCCTGAGGTCGGGCTCTGAGGACCTTCCTGTATCCTGGACCCCAGAGCCCCGCCATCGCCTTCGCCTCCCGAGGAGAGAGCCGCCCGCTAGTCTTCTCTGTGTCCTTACGTGGAGGAACACCCTGCGCTTGGTAGGCGGCGGCCAGTGTTTGCCGAACGACTGCGACCCGTCTCCTGCACGCCAGTGTCACCGGAGATGTCACCAAACGTCTTCTCTCCACCCTGAGCAGCGCAGCAGTCGCTCCCTCCGCCCAGGAGCTCTGGCACCTAGAGTCCCTAAATCAGCGGCCCCTTCTATGGCTAGTTGCTTCCCCAGCCCACCTCGTCTCTGCCGTGTTGAGCCCGCGTCTCAGACTGCGAGACAACCCTTAACTGTGTGCTCTTCTGTGTCGCCCTCCGCAGCGACCTAAATCAGACCTCGCTGCTCCGCGCGCTGCCTTGGTTGAGGACAACAGGGGCGCCTTCCGCTTCTGTTTCTCTCTCCCGGCTGCTCGGCGTCCTCCTGGGGCAGGCGGAGGTGCCCGGCCGGGAGATGGTTAGAATCAGGCAGGAGGTGGACGTCGGTCTCAGCTAAGCTGGTGGCAGGGGAGCTGATGGAAGGGGTTGGATTCACCCTTCCCTGGGGTTAGAAGGTGGACTTCACCGCCCCTGGCGTTGGTGGTCTTCAGGGGTGAGCCAGGGGATTGCGTCCAGGCTCCTGCCGAGCAGCCCTGAGGGAAAAGCAGGTCGGGCGTTGGACCAGAGAGGGGTGAGCGGGAGGCAATGGACGCCCATGTGTGATGTTCTGAGAGGGCAGCGTGGGGACAGAGCCGAGGGAGTGATCACCACGGTGAAAGCCCTGGGAGGGGGTGGCCCTGCCCCACGGGAGAGCAGACGGGGAGGAAGCTTGACTCTCTGTATCTGAAGGTGACGTCAAGATCTGTCACTTGACTGAGTTAAGGTCTGAAAAACCTGCCCACTGCAAGAGTGTTGAAGTAAAGCATGTCCCAGTAAAACCACAGATGAACTAATCCATAGCTGGAGTTGGAAAAATGTGTGGTTCTCCTTGTCTTCCTAACTATAAAGGGATGTGTTTGTATAAAGTGCCGTGTGGATCTGTAGAAAGATCTATTTGAGGCACTTATTAAGAGAGAAAACGAAAACAGATGCCCTCCGTGTCACGAGGTTGTGTCCCACAGCAGAAGGTTTGAGGACGCACTGTCCGCACCAGCACCTGTAAGCCTGTCCCGGCAGGTGAGGGCAGGTTGCCCAGGACGGGACGAGGAGCTGGACGTTGCCTCTCCAAAGCGGGGCTTTTATTTGCGAGAGAGAGTGGTACCTAAGCCTGCCGATCTCTCTGAAAGGCAGAGACATCGTCCGGGGATGAGACGGAAGTTGTCCAGGTCCAGGCATCCTGGGCCCCTCTTCGTGCGCAGCCAGCGGGAGTTGTCAGTTTGCAGACGTGCAGAACCGCACTGTTTCCCCTCAGAACCGCTGAGTAGCCACGGTGGACGCTCGGTAACCTCCACCGCCGGCCAGACTCTCCTCTACCAGGTCGGCATCCTTGCTCCGAGGTACAAACAATGGAAAAGTTACTTGGAATTATTTTTATATTTCGAGATTTAGAAAAGCCCGAGTGTTTCCCCTTCACAGGCATATCAAGGTCGAGAGTGTGAGACCCGGGCCAGTTATGAGGCCAAGCTCTCGTTTGTTTAACAGTTCGGGGCTTTTGCCGGTCCAGGGCCTTTGCAGGACAGGTGTCCTGACCCCTCCGCTGGACAGATTGAAAGTATAAAGCGTGCACTTGGTTGTGACTTCCCGAAGGTTCAGTTACAGGAGGACCGGGGCCTTCAGGCTCTGGCTGGTTTCTCTTTCCAGCCTTTGGGGCCTCCCCTCCGAGTGCAGGGGGATTGTGACACTTGGAAATGTGCACCCAGGGCAACTGTAGGGTTTTCCAGCAGCTTCTGCACAGATGGCAAATCTGGCAAAGTCAAATGGAGAACGCTGATTACGCAGGTTCAGGAGAAAAGCTTTTAAGGGTAAATGCTAATGTTTAGAATCCTGAAGCCCAGTTTACTTGGGGAGGTGATCCCAGTGGAGGCATCTGGTTGGGTTGCCTTGGCCGCCTTGCGTGGACGGCCCAGCCCTGGGGGGTGGCCGCCGTGTCCCGGGTGCTCTGGCTGCTCCCCCCGGTGTGTCTCTGCTGCTGTAGCTCCCAGGCTCTGCCCCTCTGCTCAGAGCGCAGTCTACCTACATGTTTATTTTCTCTCTGATCCTTTTGATTTTGTCTACCTACTAAGCCAAACACCAATCGGAAAATAAAAGAGAAAGATACTCACACTGGACGCCTAAATGTTTGCTTAGTGTTCTCATGGTGGCAGCAGTTTCATTTTACTGCAGCCTTCTACTTAAATCTGTAATTAGGGTATATTTCAAAATCACACTGATCGTGAAGTGTCATAGCTTATGTAGTACAGCAATTATTGGTTCACTGCGTTTTGTGTAAGCCGAATAATGGCGTGCAGTCGCAGAGTCATACAGCTACATTATCAACATTCAGCCACTTGAACGGGAAGGAATATAGTGAAGACTGACTGAACATCTCGAAACAAAGTTTGGTCGTACGGTGGGGTCTGCTCTGACCCTTGGGTTCGAGTCTCTTTTACAAAATGGCTTTTGGGTCCTGTTCTGACTTTGAGATAACTAGTTCATCCTTTCATCACTGTAATTAGATCTGGTTTCAAATGCAATATCTCTTCTGCAATTTTCATTTAAAAAAAAAATAACACCACTCACTTTTGTTGCCAGCAGGCTTCAGCTGAAATTATGAGTGAGGAAAATCGTGAGGGCACTGCAGCTCCCAGCAAACAGATTAAAGGCTGCAGTGTTTGAAACCACAGGGTCGGGCTGGACCTCTGGGTTTTCTGACGAGGCCAACACACACCTGGTGTTGGCCGGGGCCACCCGGAAAGCTGCGTGTGGTATAGATCTCTTGAGATGATGATGTAACAGTCTAGATGCATCTGTGACTTGCCCGCCTGTCTTTCTCAGCCGCCTTCCTTTATTTTCTGAAGCAGCCGAGGAAATGGCCGTCATCCCAAGCCTGTCTTCTGATGCAGTGGTGGTCCTGGCTCGGGCTGTGCATGGCCAGCTGTCCCTTCCCAGGCCACCCGCGTTGCCCCCGGGTTTCTGTTGTCCTCCCATAAAGTGAGAGACCGGATGGGACGAGCTGAGTTGTCCCCGTACCGTGTGAGGAGGGAGTTGAAGGGCGTCCCGTGCAGCCCTGCCTTTCCTCCGCCTCAGCTTTGCCTGCTCTCACGGAGGGTTGGGCTGAAACACTCAGGAAGCTGGTGACTCTGTGGGATATGGTCCCCTGGTCTTGGAGAAGTACGAAGATGGATCTCAGACAGGAAGTGCCACACTCTCGTTCAAATTACAAGCCTGTGCGTCATCCGCAAAACTATATTAGAAATACAAGCTTCACAAAAATCCCAAGCGCCCGTGACCTCCAAAAATGATGGTAGAGGTGGTTAAAAAATGTGTAGTTGTGTTAGTTGTGCATATATATCCTAGTATACGGAGACCAGGGAAACGTATGGTGTCATCTGACCTAAGTCCAGCTTCTAAGCTTGGCTGCTGTGGCTTTGCCAGAAGGGAATTCTGACTGCAGCAAGGTTTACCACCGCGGGCCACGTAGTAAAAGTAAGAGACTGACTGCCAAACCTTTTGGAATGTTTTATGCTAATTTACATTTCAGGAGATAATACCCTTCGGATATAGTGTAATCTGGGAAACAGGATAATTAATGAGTTGCTGTAACCTCTAAGCTGGGTCACAGGACAAAGTTTACAGAAATCACCAGTTCCACGTGGTCTAGGGGTTGATCTCTGTTGAGCTCAAGTAAGAGAAAAGTTCACATAGTTTAAGAAGAGCATTTTAGGTTTACGTGTGATTTTCAGTCATCTCCTGTCTTAGACCGCAGGATGACCAGGTTTGGTGTGGCCCTTGTGTACTGTAGGAGTCCACCGGTCAGATTTAGAGCCACCGTTCCAGGTAGTGGTGATGCGGAGCTGGAAAGCCATCCCCCTGGTACGTGCACTGGTTTCCAACGGTGATTAGTAAGCACCTCTGCTATTTTAACAACCGCGGAGGTCCCTCCCGTGACTCAGGGGCCTTCCATATTAGGCTTGGGGAGACACAGCTGAGCTGGAAGCCGGGGACTCGTCGGATGCGGAGGCTTCTGTGGGGCTGCAGCGTGGAGATCAGATGATGTCACCGGGGAGCAAGCCCAGGCCGCGGGGCCGGCAGCAGCTCCCCGGGCCGGAAGCGCCAGAAGCGCGATGCGGACGGAGATCCAGACTTCCCGCCAAATCTGCGCGCTTTGCCAATCCTGGTTCCCCTCCTCTTGCCTCAGGAGGTCCTCGCAGCATCTCCCGAGGGCGTCTGTGCAGGTGGGGAGGGCAGGCCCTGCCCTGCTGGGTCTCAGCAGAGGCCGGTGCAGCAGAAACCCAGCCTTTGTCGGTGCTTTTACCCTGAGTCATCGTCCACGGGGAAGTCGTGTATCCAGAGGTCAGAGAGCTCTTGTGTTTCCTTCCGTTTTGTTCCGTCTTAGGCCACAATTCCTGCAGAAAACCATGACTAGATCACCTTCAGAAATTAGCGCTCATGATCGGATATGCCTGGTAGTAAAGGTTGCTTGCTCTTGGCTGGTCTCTCTCCATACTCAAGTCCACATGAATTGCTTAATCCATTTATTCAACAAATAGTTAATGACACTGAATTTTCAAAGTGTTTTACATACATTCTCTATTGAATTGTAGAAGAGTTCTGTGAGACCATCGTCTGTCCTTTTAAAAATTATAAAATCTCCTTTTTCCAGAAGGAAGAAAACGCGCCTTGCGGAGGTGGGGCGTCCCCAGGCTGGCGGGCTCTTCCCGCTCTGGGTTCATCTCCCCTAAAACAGCGTGCTCTCACCACACAGAACCCTGCGGTGGCCGAGGCCTTCTGTGCCCCACAGAGTTGTCCGGTTAGCTAAGATTTCTTAGAATCGACGAGGGGAAAACAGTTGTGCTGCGGGAATGGAGCTTTAACGGCCCACGGCCTGTCCTCCGTGACGGCTGGGGGAGGACATACTGGGAAACCTTTCCTGACACTTTAAAAAGCGAGCAAACAAATTAGTGTCGCTCCTTCACTCAGCAAACACTCACTGACTCACAGAACACTTAGGTGTCCCCGAATGAGTGGGGTCGTAGAATGGCAGCAGAGGGGGCTGGTGAGGCCGAGGTTGAAGTAGGCGGTGCGGAGACCCCAGGGAGGGGTGACCAGCCCTCCTGGGAGCAGGGGAAGGTTCGGGAGACAGCGAGCGGGGCCGGGCAGTAGGGAGGTTTGATCAAGTGAACCTGGGTGGAGAAGGCCACTGGGCCACACGTCCAAAGGCCCAGGGGTGGACGGAGGGCCACGTGTCTGCAGGACGGTGGGCGTCCAGCTTCGTGGCCAGAGAGGGGCCCGCGGGGAGGGGGTGAGGAAGCCCTGGCTGGACTGTCACATGCAGAGAGTCACGGAGAATATGCAAGTAGCTCTTTGTCTGCATGGATACATTCACAGGTTGTGCAGTGTTTCCCGGATATCTGTATAATCTGTGGAATCTCTCTAGACGCTTTAAAAAGGAATTTGGGGACCTACTTGTCACTTCTTCCTCACCCCTTTGTTCTTTTTTCAGTAGCAGTATCTGATTTTGATTACCCATAAGAGAGGTTGTCAGGAGTTTAAAAACCTCTAAAATCATAATTTTTTTAAAAAAAAAGAAAGATTTATTCAAGTAAAGAACTTGCCTAGTCAGGACTTCGAAAGCGTCGGCCAGAAGCAGAGCCGTGGTCTTGGGGGTAATGTGACGTGTACCGCCGAGGACTTGAGGTGGCCCTGCCCACCCTGACAGCGCTGATGGGTTCAACGAGCCCCCTTCAGAGCTGCTTAGGGACTGCGGTGAATGGGCAGGCCTGCTCTGCCTGTCACTGGAGGTGGCGCCGTGTTGCTCTAGGACGCTGTCTCTGCTTCTCTTTCTTCTCTCCTTTCCGTCATTGCATAACTGTCTCCTCTGCCCTGAATTCAACATGCTCTGACTTCAACTCTGAAAACACACCGTGGACCAGGTGTATCACAGCTGACCGGTGAACAGCCTCCAAGCTGACGGTGCGTCCGGCAGGTCTGGCTCTCTCTCCTGTGGCCTGTCTTCTTCCCTGTCCAGCGGAGTTCACGGTCCTGTCACGAACATGTAAACGTGAACCTGTTCCTGTGTTCCCTTCTACCCCCACCGCACACCGTACTACCGTCCTTCTCAGATGCAAGATCTAGGGCAGGAAATACGTTGGCAGTGCCCTGGGGGTCCACAGCCTACAGTCAGAGTGAAGGTTCAGGTTCACGTCGTCTGGTTTCTCGTGTTTGCTTTCAGAACTTGGGTAACTGAGAGCTGAATTTGTCCGTTTGACGTGTGTCACTTAAGTGGCAGTGAGTCCCTGGGGGTTATCAGAAGGCATCAGTGTCAGTACCTTTCACCACGTGATCAATAGAGTTTCCTTTGTAAGAGGGAGAACGAGGTGAAGTTACCTTGCCGTCGTCTTACGTGCTTTTAAACACCAGTTCCTGCGCGAGAGTCGGTGCTGGGCAGAAGGGGTGACCCCTGGGGCCGCCCGTGTGGTCCTGGCATCCCGCCCCGTCCTGCGCGGTGGTGCCCTGTAGCAGAGAGAAGGCTTCGTGTAGTAATTAGGGTGACTGACTAGCATTGAAACTCATGTAAAGCGCCGTCTCCCCGGAGTCAGGCCGTGGCCCTCCCGTGGCAGATGTGCGCCCAGGGATTACAGGGCGTTCTGAAAAGCCGTGCCCCCAGACCACCAGCGGCAGCACCACCGGGGAAATTGCTAGAAACAGAAATTTCGGGCCCCGTCCCGGACCTGCTGCATCAGAAACTCTGAGGGTGGGTCCCCGCGGTCTGTGCTTTTTCAGGCTCTGGATGACTGTGATGCTCGCTAAAGTTTGAGGCCCACACCTGCGAGGGAGGGTTTTGCCCCTTAAATAAGTGAGATGTGCAGCTGATGATGTAGAAGTGCCAGGAAATCGTTTCTTACCCGCTTCTGGAAATGAGCAGCACTTTCATTTCTGGCTGGCAGTATTGCCACGGGGAGAGACGGCCTTACTGCACGGGGAGAGACTGTTACTGCACGGGGAGAAACAATGTTACTGCACGGGGAGAGACAGTGTTACTGCACGGGGAGAGACGGCGTTACTGCACGGGGAGAAACAATGTTACTGCACGGGGAGAGACGGCGTTACTGCACGGGGAGAGACGGCCTTACTGCACGGGGAGAGACGGCCTTACTGCACGGGGAGAGACGGCCTTACTGCACGGGGAGAGACGGCCTTACTGCACGGGGAGAGACTGTTACTGCACGGGGAGAAACAATGTTACTGCACGGGGAGAGACGGCGTTACTGCACGGGGAGAGACGGC
>NC_041222.1:106904993-106910510 GCF_002837175.3 Physeter macrocephalus | reverse complement strand
ACTGCACGGGGAGAAACTGTTACTGCACGGGGAGAGACAGTGTTACTGCACGGGGAGAGACGGCGTTACTGCACGGGGAGAGACGGCGTTACTGCACGGGGAGAGACGGCCTTACTGCACGGGGAGAGACGGCCTTACTGCACGGGGAGAGACGGCCTTACTGCACGGGGAGAAACTGTTACTGCACGGGGAGAAACAATGTTACTGCACGGGGAGAGACGGCGTTACTGCACGGGGAGAGACGGCGTTACTGCACGGGGAGAGACGGCGTTACTGCACGGGGAGAAACAGTGTAGTGTGGCAACTGAGACCAAAGCAAGACAAAGTCTCAGTACTTGCTCCTGAGGACAGGGCTTGAAATGAGTGGGCTTGCTGAAAGGCAGCTGGATCTCAGAGCCCCGCCCCGTCTTCCATTCTGGTTTGAAAAGCTTCCTAATTGAGTTGAATTCAAGGTTCGGTTGGAAAAAGATTGGAAACGCATCATCTCTTCTTTCCTCCTTTTTCAGATAAAGATGAGGTCATAAGATCTTCTCAAGGGCAGCGTGGCCCTCACATTTAATGCTTGTTATATGTGAAATTCACACACCCTTTGACCCCGCAATTTCTAGAAATTTTTCCCACAGAAAACTCAAAATACGTACTCAAGTTGTACAAGGATCTTCACTGCTCCACTGCTTGTACCAGAGAGTCCTTCAGGAGGCTGTGTCTGTCGTTGAGAAGGGACGGCCTATCTGTACCCCGGCACACGTGGGCTACAGCCCAGCTGGGGCAGGGGTTCGGGGGGGCGACGGGGGGGGCGTCTGTGACCGTCCTGGGAGGTGAAGCGTCACTGAGGAAGATGCACGCGCGTGATCCAGCTGCTGTGATCACACAGAAGCCCTACCTGTAAACAGCCGTGTGTTGTGTGTGCAGGTGTCTGCACAGTGGAAGCTCTGGGAAGAGAGTGCTGAACACAAGCAGAGCTGTTCCCTGGGGATGGCGCCCTATGAGGAGGGTGGTTTGGGGGAGGAAGCTTCACTTTTACTTTACTATCCTAGTACTTTGATTTTCTGAGACTCGAGTTTTCCACAGTGGATATTTACTCCTTTTGAAAAAAAAAATTAGGAAGAAAACTAAGTTCCAGGAATATTAAGAGATGGCTCATTAGTAGTAGAACTGACGCGGGTACCCTGATCTCCTATTTCCCGGTCAGTGTTATTCACAATTATTTTTCACTTCCCTATAGCAGAGCTAGTCCAAGATTTAGAGCAAGAGTGTAACGTCACCTACTGATTTTGCTGTGAGGAGACTGAGCCCGAGGGGCTGAGACGGGAGAGCGCACCCCCCAGGTTGTGACGGAGAAGTAAGAAGAGAGACACACACCCCCCCCCATGAGTGAAAGGGAATCACACTGAAGGGGGCTTTCTGCTGTGAATTGTCACCCAGGGTCACTCCTGCAGCTGGGAGCCGCCACTTTGTCTGAGGGCCTGTCCTGTGGGTTCGGAGACAGCAAGGAAATCGGGGCATTTGTACGGTTTAGGGATGGAATGTGCTCACCCCTGCCGTCAGAGACTGGAGACCAGGATACTGAGCAGGAACCGTCCGTCTTTCACTGGCTTTCAACCCAGCAAGGATACCATGCAATTTGGGGACGGCTGTCCTTGGAATCTCTCTCTCTCTCTGTTTCTCTCTGTCTCTGTCTCTCTCTCTCTCTTCTTTTTTACTTTTCACTTTTTTCTTTTTTTTTGGCCATGTCATGGAGCTTGTGGGGTCTTAGTTCCCCGACCAGGCTTTTCACTTTTTTTCTTTTTTTTTGGCCATGTCATGGAGCTTGTGGGATCTTAGTTCCCCGACCAGGGATTGAACCCAAGCCCCCTGCAGTGGCAGCGCAGAGAGTCCTAACCACTGGACCGCCGGGGAAGTCCCCGTCTCTCTCTTAAAAGAAAGCTTCTCACACCATCACTGATAAGATGTTTTGCACAAAACGTAAACCACTGAGGGCATAAAAGGAGACAGTACTGGAAACAAAAAGTCAGGGTACTTGTCAAACTTAGAACTGTGGTCATTTGCGTTCTGAGCGCTCAACACGGGTAGAATTCAAACCTTCAAGCAGAGGGTACTTTCATTCTGTGCTGTAAGCAGTGGGAAGGAAAGGCTTGGATTCACAAAATGTATTTCTCCCTGAAATATCCTGAGTGATAAATTATCTGATTTTATGAAACAGCCTGAATCCTAGTCTTTAGCAGAGTAATGACAGATTCAGCTTTATGCATATATTTCATTTTTTAACATAGTCAGTGTCCAGAGCTACTTGGAGCTCTGAATTCAGGGCAGGGGTAACGTTCGTTCGTTACTTCTGCCCCTGGTTCGTAGCACGATTAACCGGTATGTTCACTGCAGGCACAGGTGGCCTTTCTCCTGAAATGCACCGTGAGGCCACCGCCCACCTTCAGGACAGACGGGGAGGTGATTGGCATCCCTTCCCACAGGTGTGAGGGGTGTGAGGACAGGGCACGGGGGGCTGTCCGTGCTGGGCCCTGGCGGTTCCTGTGGTCACGACGGGTTCATTGACACACCCGTGGAGAGCTCAGGTCTGCTTTTCAACGTCTGCCTCAAGCTTTCCACTAGATTCTGAGGTCTCAGAACCAACCAAACTTAATGTTCATATCTTCTGAATACTGAAGGAAAGTGAAAGGAAACTAAAATGTTTACATCCATGACCTCACTTAAACCCGCCAAGAAGCCGCGTAAGCAGGTGTTACTGTTCCCTCTTTGAAAGACGAGGACACCGAGGCCTGCAGAGGTTGTCAACGGCAGTGTTGGGATTCAGCCCACACGTCGGTGGTGTGTCGCCAGCTGGCTGGCAGGCCTGCCGTGCGTGCTGCATCCTGCAGCCTCTTTCCTTGTCTGTCCTCTGTTCCATTCGAGCCGCACCCTCTCTTACCTTCTTCCCGGATGTCTCTTCCCCACCAGCATTATTCTCTACTTCAGAGGCTGCTGACCTCTGTCTGTCCCCAGAATACGTTTTTCCTGCCCATCCCCATATATCAGAAGTGACCTACATTGTCAAACAGAAGAAAGAGGCACCATAAAACTTTATTTGAGAAGTTAATAGGACAGTTGTCCAATCTCTTGTATTAAATTGGAAAATCCCTGTGGACTTTTTGTGTTCATCCCAAACCAGTTTCTACTGAAAGACTCATACCTTAGCGCTTTAACAAGTAATTGGTCAAAAACCATTAATGCTAGATGTGGAAAAAAGAAACTATAGCTTTCTTTTTTTATATATAAACTTATTTATTTTTCGCTGCTTTGGGTCTTCGTTGCTGTGCGCGGGCTTTCTCTAGTTGCGGCGAACGGGGGCTACTCTTCGTTGCGGTGCGCGGACCTCTCGTTGCAGTGGCTTCTCTTGTTGTGGAGCACGGGCTCTAGGCATGCGGGCTTCAGTAGTTGTGGCGCGCAGGCTCAGTAGTTGTGGCGCACGGGCTTAGTTGCTCCACGGCATGTGGGATCTTCCCGGACCAGGGCTCAAACCCGTGTCCCCAGCATTGGCAGGCGGACTCTCCACCACTGCGCCACCAGGGAAGCCCCTCTCCATTCATCTGTTGATGGACATTTAGGTTGCTTCCGAATCTTGGCTATTGTCAGTAGTGCTGCAGTGAACATTATGGTGCATGTATCTTTTTGGACTGTGTTTTTCTCCAGATATATGCCCATGAGTGTGATTACTGGATCATATGGTAGCTCTATTTTTAGTTTTTTAAGGAACCTCTGTACCATTCTCCATAGTGGCTGCACCAACTTACATTCCCACCAGCAGTGTAGGAGGGTTCCCTTCTCACCACACCTTCCCAGCATTTATTATTTGTAGACTTCCTGGTGATGGCAGTTTTGACTGGTGTCAAAATTGCCATCATCAAAAATCAAAACTCTCTCGTTGTAGTGTTGATTCGCATTTCTCTACTAATTAGCGATGTTGAGCATCTTTTCATGTGCTTGTTGCCCGTCTGTGTGTCTTCTCTGGAGAAATGTCTATTTAGGTCTTCTGCCCATTTCTGGATTGGGTTGTTTGTTTTTACAGATTGAAGGATAAAGCAGACGGGCACCTGCCCTTAGGCTACTCTTCGTTGCGGTGCGCGGACCTCTCGTTGCAGTGGCTTCTCTTGTTGTGGAGCACGGGCTCTAGGCATGCGGGCTTCAGTAGTTGTGGCGCGCAGGCTCAGTAGTTGTGGCGCACGGGCTTAGTTGCTCCACGGCATGTGGGATCTTCCCGGACCAGGGCTCAAACCCGTGTCCCCAGCATTGGCAGGCGGACTCTCCACCACTGCGCCACCAGGGAAGCCCCTATCCATTCATCTGTTGATGGACATTTAGGTTGCTTCCGAATCTTGGCTATTGTCAGTAGTGCTGCAGTGAACATTATGGTGCATGTATCTTTTTGGACTGTGTTTTTCTCCAGATATATGCCCATGAGTGTGATTACTGGATCATATGGTAGCTCTATTTTTAGTTTTTTAAGGAACCTCTGTACCATTCTCCATAGTGGCTGCACCAACTTACATTCCCACCAGCAGTGTAGGAGGGTTCCCTTCTCACCACACCTTCCCAGCATTTATTATTTGTAGACTTCCTGGTGATGGCAGTTTTGACTGGTGTCAAAATTGCCATCATCAAAAATCAAAACTCTCTCGTTGTAGTGTTGATTCGCATTTCTCTACTAATTAGCGATGTTGAGCATCTTTTCATGTGCTTGTTGCCCGTCTGTGTGTCTTCTCTGGAGAAATGTCTATTTAGGTCTTCTGCCCATTTCTGGATTGGGTTGTTTGTTTTTACAGATTGAAGGATAAAGCAGACGGGCACCTGCCCTTAGAGAGATCGCGGTCTCAGGAGGAAACAGACAGTAACTAAACGAGCAGTGGCCTTGCGTGGACAGGCCAGTCAGGGGGTACTGCCGGCTGGTCTGGGGCCTTGGACAGAAACGTGAGACTTCTAGCGCTTGCATCACTCTGGAGTGGATACATGGGGCGCGGGGCGGGGTCCAGGGGAGGATGCACACAGTTGAGTGAGCAGAAACTGTTTCCCAGGTGTTCTTCTCCGAGGTTCCACAGGCAGCCCCGGAGCGTTAGGTCAGAAACGGGCCTTGGGCCAGTTTTGTAGGTGGGGAGGCTGAAGGCCCAGGGGAGACAGCACCACGGTGTCGGGGCCTGGAGGAGAGCAGGGTGCGGTCCCGGCTGCGCCCCTGTCTTGCGGGTGTGGCCCCCTCGGGCCCGAGGCGGTGGGGGGGCCCCGGGCGGCCGGCCTGCACCCGGCTCAAGTCCCACCTCCTGCTGAACTATATATAGTAAAGCGCTTCCACAACGGAGCTGCTGCAGAGGGCCCAGGGAGGAAAGAGAACGCCAGCTGAACGTTTTCCACTAAAGCTCTTTTTTTTTAAATTTAATTTTATTTTTTATACAGCAGGATCTTATTAGTCATCAGTTTTATACACATCAGTGTCTACATGTCCATCCCAGTCTCCCAATTCATCCCACCACCACC
>NC_041222.1:106897678-106904575 GCF_002837175.3 Physeter macrocephalus | reverse complement strand
TAGTTTTTTAAGGAACCTCCATACTGTTCTCCATAGTGGCTGTATCAATTTACATTCCCACCAGCAGTGCAAGAGGGTTCCCCTTTCTCCACACCCTCTGCAGCATTTGTTGTTTGTAGATTTTCTGATGACGCCCATTCTGACCGGCGTGAGGTGAAAACCTCATTTTTAACAGGCATGTTTCTGGGCTGGCTCTTCCCCAGGTAGGAGGGAAGTGGCCCAGCTCCCCGTAGAGCTGCACCTGCGGAGCACGCCTGAGTCTGTGGATGTGAACTCGTGCCCTTGTCGCCTCCGTCTTTGGGCTACTCCTCCCGGCTCCCTGATGTCCGTGGGGAGGGGCTCTGAGGAAGTGACCACGTTGCCAGAACCGTTGAAACGAGTCTTTGCAATGCGTTTGGGATGGTGTTGAGAAGGAATGTTCTGAGGTCAGCAGAGCGGGTGGTTCACATAAAACTCTTAGGTCTGTTTTAAGATAAACGCTTTGACATTACGATTACCGGTTGTTTTAAAATTAAGGCATGCTTCTTCCGATCTCAGAGCCCCTGGCACCAGTGATGCGCACACTTTGTTAATTTTCTCAATCAGTTCACGTGTGTGCCGTGGGGCTTCGGGACCGTGGCGTGTTACCGGGGTCACTGTAGGTTCCACTTTTCCCAGGACTGTCAGTCTGCCTACTGGGGGTGAGTCCTGTCCAGGTCACGTCTTTCCTGGACAGAAAGGTCCCCGTTTGGACACTGAATTACGTGGTCATCCTGGATATCAATTGCTACACTTCTTGAAGGTTTGCTCGAGCTTAGCTCTGAGCGTTCCATGTGTCCTGACTCACTTCACCCTCGCAGCCCAGGAGAGAAATCCCCTTGTAACCCCTACTCCAGGATGAGGAAATGGGCTCAGGAAGGTTAAGGGATCAAGGACACTCAGCCAGTAATTTAACCCGGGCGGTCTGACCCCAGAGCCTCACTGCTGAGAAGGACACACCGCCCTGAATCCCTAAAGCAGTAAGAAGTGTGTGGAGAAAACTCCCCAGAGATGGAAAGCCCTCTGAGTTCTTAAATGGAACTGCTTCCCCAGGGCACCAGTGCCCGGCCCATCATGGAAACAGCGAGGACCGTCCAGGTGCTGAGCAGAAGAGATTCAGGTGTGTTTGTTTTTCTTGCCTTTGAAAACATTCAAGTTGGAAAAGTTCAGTCATGAGCTAGGTGTCGAAGTACAAGCCCGGAGCTGTCACAGCCACCCTCCAGGCCTGTCTTCCTTGGTCCACAACCCTCCTCTGAAAGCCGTTCCTCCCTCCCCGGTTCCATGAACACGTGACTGATTGTGTTTTGGAAAGCGGGGAGAGAGCAAGCAGTCTATTACTGATTGCCTGTCAAGAGGGGCTCGCTGTACACAGAGCAGGATGCCCTGGACCCCTGCCGCTCGGGATTGCTTGTTTCTAAATTAATCGCTTTAGGATGTAGTGTTACCTTTGTTAACGCCACTGCCCCGTTGTGGACCGGAGACTTAGGACTCTCTTGTAACCCTTTCTTCTTTCTGATGAAAACAGTCCTTATGTCAAGATGAAAGCAAAATCAAATACCAAGTAGATCAGCAAACTGATAAATAACCCTATTTGTATTCATGGAAAGGTAATTGTTTAAGGCAGAGGTTTGCCTTTGTAAATTTTTATTTTACACGTACATCTTAACTTCTTAAGTCTTACCTTTCATAACAAGAAATCTAGATCAGTTAACGTATTTTTTTTTAAAACAAGTTTATTATATAACATTTTAAAATATGATTTTCTTTTTTCCAGTTTTATTGAGATATAATTGGCGAATAACATTGCGTTAGTTTTAGGTGTACAGTGCGACGGTTTGATACAAGTATATATTGTGAAATGATCTCCACAATAAGTTGAGTTAACATCCATCACCTTACATCATTACAAATTTTCTTTCTTGTGATGAAAACTTTTAAGATCTACTCTCAGCAACCTCCAAATATACAATACAGTATTATTAACTACAGTCACCATGCTGCACATTACATCCCCATGACTTATTTATCTTACAGCTGGAAGTTTGTACCCTTTGACTACCTTCACCCATTTCCCTCACCTCTGGCAACCACCAATCTGTTCTCTATTAACCTGAGATTTTTTTTTCTTATTGTTGTTGTGTTTTGTGTGTGTTTTTTTTGTTTGTTTTTAAGATTCCACATATAAGTGGTAACATAGAGTATTTGTTTTTTTCTCTGTCTGACTTATTTCACTTAGCATAATGCCCTCCAAGTCCATCCATGTTGCTGCAAATGGCAAAATTTCATTCTTTTTTTATGACCGAGTAATATTCCATCGTGTATATGTACCACATCTTCTTTATCCATTCATCTGTTCATGGACACTTAGGTAGTTTCCATGTCTTGGATGTTGTAAATAGTGCTGCAATAAGCATGAGTGTGCAGATAACTCTTCAAGATAGTAAATTCATTAACTTTGGCTAGATCCCCGGGAGTGGAATTGCTGGATCGTGTGGTAGTTCTATTTTTAATTTTTTGAGGACCCTCCATGCTGTTTTCCATAATGGCTGCACCAATTTACATTCCCATCAACAATGTAGGAGGCTTCATCCAGTACCCTCTCCAGTATTTATTTGTGTTCTATTTTTAGCCGAACTGCCTTAGTAAATACCCTCTCCAGTATTTATTTGTGTTCTTTTTGATGACAGCCATCCTGACAGGTGTGAGTTGCTATCTCATTCTGATTTTGATTTGCATTTCCCTGATGATTAGTGATGTTGAGCATCTTTTCACATGCCTGTTGGCTATTTGAATGTCTTCTTTGGAAAAATGTCTATTTAGTTAATCTGCCGGTAATTAATTGGATTGTTTGGGGGTTTTTTTTCAGCTGAGTTGAGTCCTTTATATATTTTGGATATTAACCCCTTATCAGATAGATGATTTACAAATATTTTCTCCCATTCCATAGGTTGCCTTTTCATTTTGTTGATGTTTCCCTTTGCTACAGAAGCTTTTTAGTTTGAGATGTAGTCCCACTTGTTAATTTTTGCTTTTGTTGCCAGGTTAACATGTTAATATGGTAACAGAGCCAAAAGGATAACCCAAAGTTGTCTAGCAAATCAGACATAACAGTAAAGGTTCGGGGAGGGGGAGGGAGGGAGATCTTTCTCAGCTTCTAAACTTCCACATCATCCTCTCATCATCTTAAGGTCAGATACCAAAATCTTTGGTCAGAACCAATACTGCAATTATGATAAATCAAGAATCGAGGGCTTCTCTGGTGGCGCAGTGGTTGAGAATCTGCCTGCCGATGCAGGGGACACGGGTTCGAGCCCTGGTCTGGGAAGATCCCACGTGCCACGGAGCAACTAGGCCCATGAGCCACAACTACTGAGCCTGCGCGTCCGGAGCCTGTGCTCTGCGACAAGAGAGGCCCGCGCCCCGCGATGAAGAGTGGCCCCCACTCGCCACAACTGGAGAAAGCCCTCGCACAGAAACGAAGACCCAACACAGCCCCAAATAAATAAATAAATAAATAAATAAGAATGAATATCTGCTTAAAAAAAAAGAGTCAAAGAATTTCTGATTTCTTCTCTCTGTTCACGGTAAACATGCATATGTCAGAAAGTACATAGAAAGGAAACATTTGAGGACGAGTATATGTGCCTTCTTCGGGGCACATGAAATATGTACCTCCTTAATGCTTTCCGTCACGGTGCCACCATTCAGAGAATTAAAATACCGTGGTAGAAGGGAGCCTGCCCGACGCCCACATTCCCCCCGCTGTTTAGACCCTTCTGGTTAGGGCAGCTCTCCTAGAACTGCTCATTGAGAATTAGACTCTGATTGTTTCGGGCAGCATGTTAGGTTGGAAGAAGTTTTCCTAATAAGGAAGACTGATGTCATGTTCGTGGAGGGGGTCAGGCCCCTCCACATGTTTTATTTCCATCAGCCGGATTCCAGGGGGAAGTGGGCGGCCAAGCGGGGCCGGGGGCTGCTTGCTATTTTTAGCCAAACTGCCTTAGTAACACCAGGAGGCGTGTTTCCAAGTGTTACCCTCCTGGGTGCGCTGTAAGATGTTTCTCCTGGCATCTGTCTTTACACCGTTTGATCAAGCATAAATAATTACTTTTATGTAACTTTTACACGGAGGATGAAAAAAGTATCCTTTGCGATCTCTCCTTATTCTGGCAGCTTTTCTCTAAGATACAGTGTTTCAGGCCAACACACAGATACTGGCCCCGGTGTTGAGGAGACTGTATTAGCTTTTCAGAACACACTGCAGCAGGAAGCAACTGCAGGGTGTCTTTCAGATCATGTTGACCAGCGTATTCTGCCCACGGTATGCAATCTAGATTCTCCCCCCGCCCCAGACCTACTCCAAATGTAATAACAGTCTGCGCATTTCAAGGCGGAGGCTGTTGTTTTTGTGCTTCTGCGTGAAGATGTTCCTTTAAACGTTTTTATAAACTGGAGGAAAAAAATCACATTTGAGATAAAAGCTCCGCGCTGTGACTTGGTCCTTCCCTCTCTGGTTGACATGTTTCGTCATTTGGGGTTTTGCTCTGTTCCGTGTAGCTCATCTCCCCCGCCTCCCCGAGCGTGCAGCCCCGGGCCTGTCGCCTCGCAGCTCCGCCCCGCCCCCGGGTGATGCCACGTCCCCGAGGCCCTGCCGTGTGACCTCGGCGGTAGAGGCTCTCTGTGGAGTTGGGGGTCTCCCTTTCCGCCTGAAGGGGGCGCTGGGCCAGAGGTGAGGGGGGGCTCCCACCCGTCCTGACCAGGGGCCCCAAGCAGCCGGGTGAATGTCTTAGAGAGTGGGACGGGTCAGAAACACAGTGTCAGAATAGTTTCTGATACCGTTTGCCAGGAAGTCAGCAAACAAACTAGAAAATGGGTAAGAAATTGGGGGCCAGCTTTGTGCCACGGTCGTGGCAGCTCCGTCCGCTGCCCCGGCCTTGGCGCCTCCGGGGCTGGGCCCTCAGACCCCAAGGCCCTGCAGCGTGTCCACCCCGGTGGGTATCTAACAGGGAAAGAGGCAGTCGCCTCAGGTGGGACGTGAAGTACAGATACAGGTCACATACACAGGTTCAGTGTTATCAGTTAGTAGTCATACCACCAAGGAAAAAGAAGCAGTGAAATTAGATTTAATAATGCATTGTGTTTAACCCGGCGGATTAAGAGTATTATTTTCTCCCCATGTAACATAAACATGGTTAGTGAGATCATTTTTACACTCACAGCGTCTCTCGGGCTGGACCAGCAAACGTGGCCAGTGCCCACCATGTTTGGACAGCACAGGTCTCGAGGGTGTAAACAAGGAACCCACAGCCCTTTACACCCCAAATCAGTGTAGCAGAAGCAATGTTAAATATTCTAAACGGCCATCCCAACTGTGTCACATCTGCTGAGCTTGCAAACCTGTAGCAGCCAATCCCAGTAGGAGAGATGGAGTTTCTTCAGTGCAGAAGTATCAGCCGAGGACCTACTGTGCGTCGGGGCCTCTGCCTGAGACCCTGAGCCGCGGCCGAGGGGCTGGAAGGCCCTGCCCTCCCAGGGCTGGACTAGGTGGGGTGGAGGGCTGGCCTTCAGGCAGAGAGTGTAAAAGATACATCACTTCAGTGGGAAACGCTGTGAAGAAATAAAGCAGGACGGTGAGTTCCAGGGAGATGTGAGTCCTCTACTTGTCCACTTCGGGATCAGATGGGCCATTAAGAGTGAACGGGGCTCTGTAGTGTTGACATGTTCGCAGTTCAGCTGGAGGCAAATACTTTCTCTAACTATCAAAGTGACGACAGAGATTCTCATTTTTCTTTAAGAGAGGATTTCGTTATTGGAGGACACCATACCCAAAGACATGGAAGCCGCTGAAGAAACTGGTTTCTATGTACTTCAAATAATGTTTTGGTACCAGGCCCAGGTGACAGCATCTCTCCCCAGGATCCAGCAGCTGACACAGCTAAGCTATGGAGCATGACCTAAACAATGCAGGGAGACTGATACCTTAGGAAAGTTTCATGTTGGTTTTAACTGAGGCAAACAAAGTTTTTTATCTGTTCCTTTTCCGTATTTGCTTAAGTGAACTCTGAAACGAATTACTTCCAAAGAATTTGGTCCCCATCCTGTGCATGACCAGCGAAGGCAGCGTGGCACCCGAATAATTAATAAATGTACCGAATGTGGAAGTTCGTGCTGTGCAAACAATCTTGTTACAAAGAGCGGTAGAGCCACCACGTCTTACACGTCTGCATGTGCTGCTTGCTTGCAGGGCGGCTCAGGAGGGCCAACAGGCAGGGTGTCTGGTGGATGCCGGGGAGAGAAAGTGGAGTGAGCGGGAGAATATCCTTCTCACGGGGTCCTTTTGGTCCCTTTTGCATTTTGAAGGGCAGAAGTTTTTAATTGTAAAAAGTTCAAGTTACCAATTTTTATGGATCACACTTTTTGATATCTGTCAAAGAAATCTTTGCCTAACTTATGGTCACAAAGATGTTCCTGTGTTTTCTTCTTGAAATTTTATAGTTTGAGGTTCATATTTGAGTCAAAGATTCATTTAAGTTTTGTATGAGGTGTGAATTGCAGGACAAGAGGGTTTATTTCTTTTGTGCATATGGAAACCCAGTAGGATTTTTTTTTAACATCTTTATTGGAGTATAATTGCTTTACCATGGTGTGTTAGTTTCCGCTTTACAACAAAGTGAATCAGTTATACATATACATATGTTCCCATATCTCTTCCCTCTTGCGTCTCCCTCCCTTCCACCCTCCCTATCCCACCCCTCTAGGTGGTCACAAAGCACCGAGCTGATCTCCCTGTGTCATGCGGCTGCTTCCCACTAGCTATCCACCCTACGTTTGGTAGTGTATATACGTCCATGCCACTCTCTCACTTTGTCACAGCTTACC
>NC_041222.1:106882848-106896270 GCF_002837175.3 Physeter macrocephalus | reverse complement strand
TGGTAGTTTGATAGGGATTGCCTTGAATCTGTAGATTGCTTTGGGTAGTATAGTTATTTTCACAATGTTGATTCTTCCAATCCAAGAACATGGTATATCTCTCCATCTATTTGTATCATCTTTAATTTCTTTCATCAGTGTCTTATAATTTTCTGCATACAGGTCTTTTGTCTCCTTAGGTAGGTTTATTCCTAGATGTTTTATTCTTTTTGTTGCAATGGTAAATAGGAGTATTTTCTTAATTTCACTCTCAGATTTTTCCCCAATAGGATTTTTTTGGCATTTTTTTTTTATCATGTACAGTTTAAGAAATAGGATTTAATTTTAAAAGAAATAAAAAGAAATCTTGTGTAGCAATCTGTGCAGTTGTTAGTTACAATTATGAGTTCAGTTTTAAAGAGAAAAGGTGTTTTTACTATATCCACTTTTAGGAACTCTTGATGTGCTTTAACTCTAAAAGCCATAAAAGTTAGGTTCTGTTGGTCCAAAAGATTATGTTTATCCTTGTGTTTTCACCAGTTTCATAATCAAAATTTGATGGCAGTATTTTGTTACAGGGCAAGAAGGGTAAAATGTTGCAAGCTCTGTGTCAGAGTAAATTTAAACTGTTTAGATCAGCTGAACTTAAAAGGATTGATAAAGACAACCTTTCTATCCTCAGGGGAGGGGAGGGATGCTGAACTGTCGCTGGTCTGAAAAGATGTCAGTAAACTTGTATTTGCCAGAGAGGATGATGTGCCCTTCCAAAGCCCTGAGGTGAGGAGGGGGACCTGCCCGTGAAGGCACATGTTGTATTATCAGTAGATGGTCCTCCAGTTGCCTTCCACGAGGGAGTGGGTCTGTTTAATGCTTTTTTTTGTCATTGCGTTGAGTCGATCTGAGCTCACCCACACCTTCTCTGCCCTTTCCCAGAGTTGGGGTTATAGCCACTGTGATAAATCTGAACAAATGATGACTGTTGGTTTGAGGATGCGCTGCTTTATTAATTAGCAAGGGGGCCCGTATGTCTAAGATTCTTTCAGACCTTTAAAATGCGTGAATGATGTATGGATGTTTGAAGGGGTATCCCTCCTGCCTGTTCAAGTTTGGGACCGTTCGCATGATGAACTGCGGAGTCAGAGAGAGAATCCAAGCCTCACGTCTGTACTAGAGGAGAAGGGTGCGTCACCAGGCTGAGGGAGCTTGCTGATACTTCACCCTGGAGTTGAGCGGCTTACCTGCGCATTCACAGGTGCGTCATACAGACCCAGCTCCCACACTCACTGAAGCAGGGGTAAGGATACAGGCAAGGAGGGCGCCCCACCCCCACCAGAAACGGTGGAGGATGGAGTGCCTGCCCCTTCAGTGTCCCAGTGTCCTCCTGATACTACATAGTAACAATTTTTAAAAGGTGATAGCATGGTGCTCTTGCTAAAATTTAGTTTATTAGGTCATTAACATGTATCATAAGTGGCTTTAATGTCTTACAACATATTTTATAGATTGACAAATTCCACAGCAAGAAAAAAGTTACTAGTCAATTCATACTTTTCTGTTTCTGTACTTAACAACTATTATATTAATCTGAGTTTATTCAGAAGGCATTAACAACAAAAATACATATTACTCTTGGTTGCCTGGTATGAATTGCTTATGCTTCTGAGTTTACAGATGTCATTTTCTTTACTGGTAGCTGCAATCAAGATAGTAGATCATACTTAAAGGGTCAGGTTAGGCATAAAAGTGTAATTAAATATATTCTGCATCATTTTTACTCAAAACTATAGTCTTTAGACAATAATGTCATATTTAAACCTGAAAATGTGCATTATGCTGATACTACCGTATCTAGTCACATGTGTTGGTATATGCAGACACACACACACGGACCATGTGGCTGTGTGACTAGGACACAGACCCACTGGACAGTCAGCTCTCCGTTACTCCTAAGTGGGGCTCACCCCTCACCCGTCAGGGAAGAGGTGGCCCTTGATGGAACCCAACTGAATTGGACCCTATCTGCCCTTTGCTCTTCGGGATGTTTATGTATATTCTTGTTAGAAATGACTTTTTGGTGTAATTGTTAGTGAAAACCTTTTAGTGGAAGACATTCGTACTTTGGTGTCTTCACTCAAGAGGCTGGGAGCGAGGGATCCTGGTTCCTACCTAAGCTCCCACGGCCTTGCACAGAGCGGCTTCTTGCTCTGTAGGACGAGGTGATCCAGGGCCCCCCCCCATCTGCGTGATCCCTCACCCGATCTGTGCACATCAGCACACGGATGCCGGACTCACTCCGGTGGCTTTTTCCATTATTTTGTCTTACATCTTAGAAAGACTGTGGGACTTCCCTGGTGGTCCAGTGGTTAGGACTCGGCGTTCTGACTGCCAGGAGCACAGGTTCAATCCCTGGTCGAGGAACAAAGATCCCTCAAGCTGTGCGGCATGGCCAAAAAAAAAAAATGGAAAGAAGGAAAGAACAGCACATCCCATCCGGGTGTATATACTGTTTCCCTAAGTGAAGGGCACCTAGTGTATAAAACACTGCAGTATAGTCATAAACCCCAATGTGTGTAACAAACTTCAGTACGTACGTTTTAGAAAAGATTTAATAAAGTTTGGTAAAATAAGTAGAGTGCAACAGCTGTACATACTGTAAAGTTTTCTTCTTTCAAAAGGCACTTCAAGATGTTGCAGGGTTTTTGTTGTGTTGGAGATGGTCCTAAAGACCATATTATAGAAAATTCCATTTGCTAGAATACCAGATGAATGACTCTTGACTATACACAGTTATATGTAGCCCTGTTGGAAACATCCTGCAACTATGATAAATTTCCCTCGTTTTTATCTTAAGAGTCATTACAGTAAATAATCGGGTTTTTTATCTAAGGATTATTTTAGTGGTTTTAGTCATTTCTCAGGGAGGGAACGTCATTTATTAGTTCTTCCCAAGACACATTTGGATAAACTTCATTTGCTGCTGGAAGGGTTGGGTCTGCCTCTCGAGGGGAAGGTCCGTCGGATCCATCACCACTGCGTCTCATTCCCCAGCCGCTAAGGAATGTCGGGGTCAGCAGGTCAAAGTAAGAAGGGTCACAGCCACTTAAAATTGACAGTTCTTTACACGGTCACCAGTCCCTTAATTGAACACATCTCTGAAGCTTGCCACAGAGCACTTTTGAGTTGATTCAAGAACGTTTTCCCTCTCGGATGGGAGGTTTGGATTGGGGCCTCGTGATCAGGCGAGGCTGCATCCACACCGTGAACCCGCGGCCATTAACGTTGAGACTAGCGACGGCCGACTTCTGGGAGGAGATAAATCACACTGGGTACCCGGGTCCAGCTGTGCGCTCCTTTCACTGCTTAACGCTTGGGGGGCTTAAGTATTGGCAGGTTATTATTCATTCAGAAATGTTTCGCTCTTCAGTGGCGGGCCTCTGTTAATAGAAACCTAGAAAGGCATCTGTATAAATTAGTGTTGTTCATCAGCATGTAAAAGATGCAATTTTTAAAAATGCAGCATCTTCAGTGATGCAGTCTCTCAAGAGATCGAGTAACGTAGCAAATGAGTAATATTCAGATTGCTGTCTCGAAAGCCTAGAGAGTGCGTTTTATAGTGGGAAGCATTTTAAAACGTTTTTAAAGGGACGATTTAAAAATAGTCCAACTTTCCGTTTCACAGATAAGAGGAAGCTCAGAGCTCCCTCAGTCAAGGCCACACGAGTCGTGGGTGGCACACTGCCTTCTGCAGCCCAGTGGCAGAGGTGCCAGGGGAGGCTGTCTGATTTCCACAACAAAGCCATCCTTAAGGGTTCAGTTCCAGTCGTTTACGACATTATTCTTCTCGTACTTCTTATTTTTCCTACAACGAGCATCTTCTTCAAAGAGCACACGAAAGGCCAGAACTAAAAGTACGTGGGAACTTCTGTGCTCTGAAACTCCATGCTGGGATTTATTACTGTTATGTGGCGTGTATTTTGAATGTTATTAGAAATTTGGATTCACTTTTAACTTGTGAAGTATGCCCTGAGAATCTTCACCAGTTTGTCTCATCTTCCTGTCCCTCTTCTGTGTTTTCGACTTAGATTGTATAGCTGTAAATAGCTGTTTAGTTAGCGGGGATTGAGCATTTACTAGTCTCTCAATGTAACATTTGCTGGTTGATGATACAAATACAGGAATAAGAAATTCAGGGAACAGATTAATTTCTTAGTTTCTAAACTGACTCCTTCAAGTTACTTTGTATATTCTTACAGTTTCTCCAGTGAGTAAAAGTTTGTCCAGCCTGGCGGAGGAGACGTAAACATTACCTACTTGGGCATTATAATTCCATTATACACATGGGATGTCTTCAGGATGTAGCAGGTTATCTCTGTGTAGCTGTTTGGAGCTCCACTGCAGTGTCTGTATCCCAGTAACAATGAAGCAAAGGGGACAGGAGGGACAGAGTTCAAGCCCGAGGTGGGTGGAACCCACATCAGAAAGGCCCTCTGTGGCTGGAGAAATCCCAGTGCGTGTGGAGTCCCGGCGAACCCTGCTCCCTCCATGAGAGAGGCCGTGCGTCCTAGCCACCGGCCAGACCTCTCTGGTTCAAGGCCCGTTTGCACTGCTTTCCAGCTGCGTAACCTTGAGCAGCTCGGTGTAGCTTTGTGCCTCCGTTTCCTCATCCGTAAAGTGGAGACAGTAAGATCTTCTGTGGTTTCTGTAAAGATTAAATGAGTCGGTATAGACTGGGCGCTCAGAGCCGTGTTGGGTGCATGGTAAGTGCACGGTGACAGCCGTCATCACTAGCAGTGATGCGGGAGGTGCCGGCAGCAGCCGCGACAGCCGCGACCGAGCGCGTTGTCTGGATGAGCCCCGAGCCCGCGACTTCAGTACGCGGATGGACGTCCTCAGGCTTCCGGGATGCGTATTGCTAAGAGCCAGCACGGTGTCTTCTTTTATGATGTGACCTTCTGTAAAGTACTAGCTTCTGGAGTTTCATGTGGTTTAAAACTTTTATGTTTATAATTTATGTTTTAGGAACTTTATATATATTTTTCCCACTATATTTTTATATACACAAGGTTAAAAAGTATTCAGACCACTAGCATAAAAGACTGTAAAATGCAGAAACAAGACTTCCCCCCCACCTCATTCAGGTGTCCGTCTCCAGAGGTCAGCACTGTCGACCGTGTGTTTTTAGTCCTTCGGATGGTTTCTTCCACCACTTGAGGGACAGTGCACACATGGGTCCACTTACTGGTTTATCAGCTAAAGACAGTGCAGCTAGATTAACTTTAGTGTTGTTTTCACCAGCAAGATGTTCGGATGAGGCCTTTGCCCCAAGCGGCTGAAAACCTGTGTAGCCACGTAACGTCTCGCGTGCCTGTACAGTAAGGAAAGTGGGCTGGTCGGGCTCCAGGCCACTTTCTTCAGCGAGTTAGAGGGCGTCTGAAATAACTTAAGCTGTAGAAAGGTGGGGGTGGGTGGAGGAGGCAGCTGTTTTGCATGTGAAACTCAGATGAAACTGGCCTTTAGGTTATCTGGCCCCAGGCGGTGGTCACTGTCTTTCTTCTAGGCTTTTCTCTCTGGGCTTCTTTTTATGTGTTGGCTCCCATTTTGTTGCCTTCCCTCTCGGGGGTCCCATCCGTGTGGTCAGTCAGCTGTCAGAGGGCAAGGAGACACCTTCCTGTCATCCTCGGTGTGAATTCCTGATGGCCTGGCCCGGTCACGGATTTACCCTTGAATATCAGATGTTTTTTGGGGGGAGACAGTGGGTAAAGGGTGAGGGGGACTCTGATTTAGACACGCTGAGTGGAAGTGAAGCAGCGTGTTTCTGTTACGTGGAAGTGGGTCGTCCATTTGGGATTCTGGACTGAGGTCTGGGCTCCAGGGGCTCGGGGGAGTGAGGGTGATGTGGAGAAAATCAGGGAGCCCTAGATCGTGGTGGGACCCACAGTCAGAGAGCTGGGCAAGACCATGGGGGAGGCGGGGTGTCAAAGGTCAGGGAGCAAGGATGGTTCTAGTGTCAAAGGTCAGGGGGAAGATGGCTCCAGGAAGGAGGGTGGTACCCTCGGGGCCGGGGGCTGCAGGACCCCAGCAGGGCCCTGTCTTTAGGGTGAGGGAGCCCCTTACATTAATTGGTAGAAGGCTCACAAAATCGGGTCAAAGGACAAAGAAAAGTTCGCGGTAGGAAGAGGAGAAAGGTTTATTAACACAACAGCGGCTACTGAGTCACTGAAAGAGCTCACATTTCTCTAGGCGAGAACATCACAGCAGAAACGCAGCCAGCCACAAAATACCCAAAAGCTGTTTTGCTTAATTTTTGGATGGAGTTTATCTATAGGTATATGTGTCTTAAGAAAAAGAAATGCAACTAATGTTAACCAATAAGTGATAATTATTCAGTATAAAACTGTCTCTCCTCTTAGAAAAGGATGTACTGTGGAATTATTTTAGTTCGCCACTCTGATGCCTTTAAAATCTATTTCTGTTTACCAAAACATGCTATGTTCATTTTTCCAAAACAGTTGAAATGGATGTGAAAACAGGAGATGCTTGAGGTTAATATGTATACAAATAAACACCATACTGGGACTTGGTTAGTTCTTTACAAGTTCCTTTAAAATTAGTTTCTTTATAATGTTTAAATGTTGCTGGGCTTAAGAGTAAGGATCCTAAGATCTGAGAGTTTATTAGGACCTTGCAGATATTACACTATAGATTTCCATTTTAAGGTTGCGAAACTGGGCCCCGGAGAGGATGAGTGAATTGTCCGAAGTCTTAAAAAGCTAGAGGCCAAGCTTATGAACTGTTTGACCGTTTCTCTCTCTGGTTGCTTGTTTCTCCTTGTAAATAGCCTGTGTGGCAGTGGCTTTGTCTGCAAGAAGGTGGCTTTACCCCTTAGAAAGACGCAGCGGTGCCCCAAGTGCCAGCGAGGCTGATGGAGCAGCTAATTTTCTACTTGGCAGAAATCTGGGACTTTAATTAAATGCAACCAGGATTTAGTGAGTGCCTGCATTTGAGCAGAGAGGGAGATACCAAACTGAAAATGTTTGGAAGGGGAGAGAAGTGGGAGAATGCCTTTTGTTCCTCCAGGAGAATAAAGCCATTTGGTGAGTAGGTAATGGTTGTTTCTTTTGAAAAACAGGACACTTTGCCTTTGGTCATAACTTATTCGTACAGGGCCAGGCTGCACAGCCCGGCTTCCGATACTCAAGGCAGCAAACATACCTGAGGTGAAAATGACCAGACGGGCTGCGCGGGCCTCTCAATCATAAAATGGTAATTCGAGGAAACATGAACCACGTGGAACCTTAAAATATGCCAAATGCTTTATTTCATTGTAAGACTGACAGTTAAGCATCCGTCCATCTTTTTCCCCCCAATTCTTTAACATCTCAGAGAAGTTCTGTGCTGACATCTTAAAGGCGCATTAAAGATCAAAGAACATCCCAATCTTAATCCCTGCTCTCTCCCCCAACCTTAGGGGTGGGTGTGGCGTGCGTGTACATTCATAGTTATCTTTGCACTTACGACCCCCTAAACCCGAGGCAGTACACCCTCACTTGGCTCCTGTGAACCATTTTGATCGTGTAAACGATTGTCCTCAGGACTGTGATCTGTACGCCTGTTACCAGGGGCGACAGTCAGGTGTTGGAGCTCCACCCTCAGCCAGCGGCCGTGGTTTGCTGTGATGGGAAGACACACGCTGAAGCCTGAGTGTAGAACGAGGCCATTGAGGGACTAATGTCATAAAGTCGTAGAGGGAACTTAGTCCTTCTTGAACTGAAGCCCCAGTAGGAGTTTCATATTCTATCTAGTTTATAAGCTCCCAGAATTAATCTGTTGAGCTCTCATACAGACAGTGCTGAGCTAATCCCAGCCAGAGAGGACTCCCTTGTAGGAATACCCAGCAGTTCATCTGTCGTTCGCTTACCTTCCTACACGTGGAAATGGTTGGAATTCGGCAGTCCAGGGTGGGCCCTGTTGCAGGACGGGGCACACCTCGTGGACCCGGCAGGGCACGGCAGCCGGGAATGACCGGGTGCTTGTGCTTGGCGGTGGTGTGTCCCTCGTCTGTGTGCGGTGGGGTGTCGTGAGGACGCTGCAGGTCACGGCCCTGCCTTCAGAGTGCTTCCAAACTGCAGGACCCGGTTCAGGGGGCGCAGGTTTGCTACTCGTCGTGCAGTGGCTTCTGGATCACACGGTAAAAAGGGAAAGAAAATATATAAGCCCACAGCCTGTCCGTCCCGAGAGCATGAATGTTTTCCAGCTTCGTGACCCCAAGAGTCTCCCCGGACAATTGTAATTGCTCCATCCTGACCAGTATGAACACTGGCAGCCGAGACCTGGATCCACGGGGACATACTGGGAATTTCCAAGTTGCATAAAAGTTGTTCTCCAGAAGTCTACTTTCACGTCGTCCGTTTTACGCTTGGGCTGCAGGTCCCCGGACACAAAGCGAACTGTAGTCATCATAACTAACATTTTAACCAACCTTTTCTGTTTGCTGAGCACTTTGGACGGGGTGATGTACGACAGCACAGGCCTTTGCACCCAGGCTCTGCCCTGACCTCGCTCACCTGACCCACAGGGGATTTCTCAGCCGTCCTCCCAGGGCTGCTGGGCTGTGTCAGGCCAGCCCAGGTGGGGGAGAAGTCCGCCCCCGCCGGCCTCCCCGCGTGGCTTGGTGAGGGGAAGGTGCGGAGCCGGTCGCAGGCTCGGCGCCCACCCCCAGCCCCGTCTCCAGGCCCCCCTCCCGTGCGCCACTGCTGTCCCCTTGCCCGTGAAGAGGGAGGTCCCGCAGGAAGAACGTGATCTCCGTCACTAAGGTCTGCTCCGTAAGGTAACCAAGGTGGATGTGGTCGTGCTTGTCTCTGGGAGTCTGCTGAGCTCACCCCGGGGACAGCATGCGTCTGGCCGGCGCCGTCCCCCTGCCTGGCCAGCCTTTGCCCCCTGCTCCACACTGCTGCCCGGCTGGCTCGTTTCTCCAGGACTGCTTTTATCAGGTGGCAGGAGAGATTACGGAATTGGAAAGTAAACATGGTTTCTACAGCCCTGTTTATCCCTGCCAAATCTGAATCTTCCCCATCCAACCAGCATGAAACTGTTCTTGCTAAAAGCTGTGCCCGAACCAGCGGGGTGGGGGGACGGGGATTTGTGATTTCCTGTCGTGGAGAAGGGCATCCCCTGAGCTAGTCCTGACACATCCCCTTCCTGGGTTGCCAGGATCTTCGTCTTTGCATCATTTCACCCTGGAAAGAATCAAGTTCAAAGTCAGAGATCTTAAATATATTCTTAAATGTGTAAGTATTTAAAACTTTGATGATTCCGATCCTAAAGACCCTGGTTGCTATGGCAGCAAAGAGGCATGAGAGGGGAGGTCCTCAGGAGGGAAAGATGACCACAGACTTTGTAAAAACCACATTGAAGGTCCGGGTTCTTTTATGTTGACCTGACTGGCCCTGCAGGTACTTGCTCTGTGACCCTGAACAAGTTACTTAACAGGTTCCCGGCTTGTAAAAGGACTGTGGCAGGTGCATCACAAAGAGTCTAGCCAGCTCATTCCCTGAGGTATTGAAGCCTTGAGAATTGAAGGAGGGGTGAGAGCAGGTTTTCTTAGGCTTTCTGAGTTGGGGGTTGTGGTGGGGAGAGGAGAAAAAAGCTGGGAGAGGCTAGACGATGGAGGCAACTTTAACACGAGGACCTCATCGTCCTGCTTGAGTCTCAGCGCTCTTAACCTGACTTTCCCACCTTTACACGGTGTCTCCAAGACATTCAGGTCAGTTTCGCATTCTCATTTCATTCTCAGAGAAAGGACAGCAGAAAGAAATGGGGCAACCAAAAAGGTGGTAACTTCTTTAAAGGTGTTTTACAAATACTAAATATTTTATTTTTATTATGTGAGTTTCAGGCGTAAAGCATTATAGTTCCCCATCATACACACTGCAGAGTGATACCATCCGTCCCCGTACACTTGACCCCCTTCACCCATTTTACTCACCCCAAGCCCCCTCCCCTCTGGTAACCACTAGACTAATCTCTATGTGTTGTGTTGTGTTTGTTTACTTAGATCACATATGAGTAAGATCACATGGTATTGGTCTTTCTCTAACTTATTTCACTTATTAGCACAGTACCCTCCAGATCCATCCATGTTGTCACAATGGCAGGATTTCTTTTTGCTTCTCTGGCTGAACAGTATTCCATTGTGTGTGTGTGTGTGTGAGAGAGAGAGATATTAATATATCACATATTCTCTATCCATTCACCTATCAGTGGACACTTAGGTTGATTCTGTATCTTGGCTATCGTAAATATGCTGCAGTGAACATTGGGGTGCATATATCTTTTCAAATTAGTGTTTTCATTTTCTTCTGACAAATAACCAGAAGTGGAATTGCTAGATCATATTGTAGTTCTATTTTTAATTTCTTGAGGAACCTCCATACTGTTTTCCATAGTGGCTGCACCAATTTACATTCCCCCCAACAGAAATTTTCCCTCCTTCCCACATCCTTTCCAGCATTTGTTATTTCTTTTTCGACGATGGCCATTCTGACATGTGTGAGGTGATATCTCATAGTGGTTTTGATTTGCATTTCCCTGGTGATTAGCTATGTTGAGCATCTTTTCATGTCTGTTGGCCATCTGTATGTCTTTTTTGGAAAAATGTCTATTCGGAACCTCTGCCTGTTTTTTAATTGGGTTGTTTGTGTTTTTGTTGTTGAGTTGTCTGAGTTCTTTATATATTTTGGCTATTAACTCCTTATATAAGGGATACATGATTTGCAAGTATCTTCTCCCATTCAGTACGCTGCCTTCTTGTTTTGATGATAGTTCCTTTGCTGTGCAGAAGCTTTTTTAGTTTGATGTAGTCCCACTTGTTTATTTTGCTTTTGTTTCCCTTGCTTTGGAGTCAGATCCAGGGAAACATCTCTAAGACCGATGTCAATGTGACAGGTAACTCTCAGTAATTTCCAGAGGCCACAAGCAGTCTTGCCTTGCTGAGACCTTTCATTCCCTTTGCTTTTTTATCTCTGTGAAAATCAACTTTTATGAAAATAACAAGGACTGAGAAAGTGACTTAGAGTTGTGCATTTTGTCGTCTCAGAATCTGGGTGTCAGAACCATTTAACTCAAATATTTTTTTGAAATATTAGGATCTGTGCAGAAATCAAGTCAGACACTTTTCAGATTCAAAGCAACTGTACTGCCCGCCCTTCCCCCACCCCTCCAATTCTCTGCCTGTCACGTTCCTCTCCAGCGCAGTGTAGGGGAGTGGAAAGGGTGGCACAGTTCTTCATGTAGTATATACTAGGATCACATCACTGGAATGCCTGTCCATTTCTTGTGAAAGGCTACGTTAATTTCTTGAACTGTCACTTATCACTAACAGTAGCATCTCGGCAGTTTTAAGCTCTCTTGAGTTAGCAAACTCGATGGTTTTTTTAATGCCCAAATGAGTAGGCTTGACCCCATGGACAAAGTTAGAACCAGTGGTGGTCTGAGCTTCCCTGGTGTGGCTTCTTTGAAGACTGGCTTCTCCGGGGCCATCCCTGATCCTGGGGCAGAGGAAACCCCGTGCAGACACAGGGCACGATGTGATGTCTGGAGCAGCACTTCCAGGGCGGCTTCATACAGCCAAGCTGAAAATACCTTCCAATACAGCTGAGGCTCTGGCCGTGGCAAACCCGGCTGGCCCAGAGGAGGGGCAGGGCTTTCTGCAGATCACTTCCAGTCCAGGTGCCCAGGTCAGCTGAATGTTGGGGAGAAACGGTCCAGGAACAGGATGCCTTTTGCAGTGGGTAGGAAATAAGAAAGAGAAAGTAAAGGCAGGGAGATCGGAAAGGAGCACTTGGGGATTCAGACTGAGAGCACCGGTGGGTGGTTTTATGAGCCCTATTCCTGGGCCGGTTGTACACATGAAGGCTGGGCCGCCTACCCAGACCACACAGACACCTGGGCCTTCGGCAGCCCACGGGTCCTAGCAGTGACGCGGCTGCTTTTAAGACTCCAGTTAAGCGCCATAGGACCACCCAGGGTTCAATGCTGTTGGAATCGTGGATGCTCTGCCTGGATTAAGCATCTACGGCCATGGTCCCCTTATACTTTTCAGTTCCCAAGAAGGCGTCTTTTCATGGACTTAAGTGTAATCACTTTACTGGATAATTACAGCAGGGAATCAGAGACACGGGAAGGAATTTAGAACTCCTTGACAGAGATTGCCATGTCCAATGATACTTGGTAACAGATCTAAATTCTTTTTTTTTTTTTTTTTTTTTTTTTTTTTTTTACCTTTTTATCAACAGCTTCAGTTCCTTTGATTGCTTTGAATTTGAAGGTTAAATACCTATGGATAGGAGGTCTTGGGAGTTTTACTTTTTCGTTTTATAAGGTTTCAAGTTAGGAGCATAGCTTTGCGTCTCTGGATTTCTGGATTGTTCCTATTTTATTTGCTTGTTATAGTGCCACCTTCCGTTGAAGTTTCTTCTCACAGCTGTGGGTCACTATCTGATGTGGATAAAGGAAAACATCTCAGATGTAAAATACAGCTAGACAGGAAAGCTTTTGAGTTAAGATAAGAGTACGATTTTAGCTGATTGCTAACTGCTCTATTGCTAACCTCTTTATCAAAAATTAAAATTCAAACTGGCCCTTCCTGATGGAAAACACTTCGGAAATTAAAACTGCATTACTGTAAAAGTAATAATTTGTTATTTCTTATTGAACCCCTGCAGGTGAAAGATGGGTGTCGTTTGCATGTTTCAGATATGGTACCAAATGTCAGTTTGTACTACGGCTTGTAGAAATGATGGGCAGTTCAGGGTTTCCCACTGAATTGTGGGTGGAGTAGATTTTGCATATGTTTTTCAGGGAGCAAAGGCAGAAATTCAAGTAGGTCTTCCCCCGCAGCATCGGCCGGTGGTATTTATTGACTACAGAGTTGACAGCAATGAAGTAGGCAAGTTGGATTCACCTAAATCTGCCAAAAGTAACTTAAATCAAGTGTTTCTTTCTTTTAACTTCCCCATTGTCATAGAATTTTTCCAAAAATCGGCTACAGGTGAGAGGGCTGAGGACTGAGGTCAGAAGCTGTTCTCTTAGTGTTTCTGGTTCTGTTAAAATGCAGTGTGGCTCCCGCGGGTCAGACAGAATGTCCATCCCCGGCATCTGTAAACCGGTTTGGCTCACCTGGAGTCCGAGTTCAGTTCGACGTTGAGATCAGCGGTGTCCTCGGTGGACCTCGGGCTCCCGCGGGGCGGGGAGGGGGCTGGGTGCGCGGGGAGGGGTGGTCGCAGGGCCTCCCGTCTCTCCCGGCCCGTCTGAAGGTGTCCTTTTCTCCCCGCAGGGACGCGCTCAAGATCCAGCAGCTGCAGCAGCAGATCCGCCTGGAGCGCGAGGCCCGCGCGCGCCCCTCGCCGCCCGCGTCCCCGGAGCCCCCGGAGCCCCCGGAGCCGC
>NC_041222.1:106877985-106882392 GCF_002837175.3 Physeter macrocephalus | reverse complement strand
CCGCCGCGCTGCTCCGCGCCCTGCTGCCCTCGCCGCCGCCCGCCGCCGTCTCCGCGCTCGGCCTGCCCCGCGCCGCCCCTGCCGCGTGAGTGCCCGCCCGCGTGTGTATGTTGCGGGGTCCACCGGGCGGGGCGGGGCGGGGCGGGGAGCCGGGCTGGGTGCCCTGAGGGGGGCTGCAACCTGCGCGTCCGCGGAACCGAGAAATGAGCTCACCCACACATCGTACACGTGAGCTCGTCCACGTACGGATTGGAGGGGACAGGCATGTCAGTAGCTTCACGTTGGTGCAGAAAAGTGAGACCCTGTGCAAGCCGGCCAGAAATGATGGAGCCGGGCCTGTCCCCAGCCACAAATGATGGAGCCGGGCCTGTCCCCGGCCACAAATGATGGAACCGGACCCGTCCCCAAACACAAATGATGGAGCCGCACTGTCCCCAGCCACAAGTGATGGAGCCAGCCCTGTCCCTGGCGAGCCATGATCTCTGCAGGCATTGCACGATCCTCTGTCCCAGTCTTTCTGAATGGCTTTCCTTATGTCACAGCGGTGACATGACAGCCTTCTGAAATCTTTACTTAGAAACTCTGAAGAAAAATAAGATAATGTCCACAAAAGTAGAGGAAAGCCTTCAAAAGAGACCTACGGGCAGGTGTCTGTGCGTCTAAAGTGTAATGAGTAAGAGCTAGAACTCACCCTTTTGACTGAGGGGTTCGGAAATGTGTGCTAGCCAAGGTCAGGCCGGTTCCCTGTCTCAACCCTTCCTGTTGAAATCTTGCTTCAGGGCTCGCCAGGATCCCAGTAGTGTTCAGAGAGAAAAGAAGGAAACCCTAAGGAGGGTTTAGTACTGGAATAAAAATGCGAAGACCTTAGAATTCCAGTTCTCCTCATTCACGTGCAAGTTTCCCCCCCTGGGGTGTGCTGTTTGCCCACGACAAGGTGTGTCCAGGAGCTCCTGTTAGCTGGGTCCTGAGGCACTTTCTAAATGCTGGCTGCAGGAATTCTATGTTTGAAATCTGGCTCCTTCTCAAAGTTTTATTAGAAAAAGCTCAGTCAAATGACAACATAAATAAGTCGAATCAGGGAGGAGAGTCTGGATGGTACGGATGTATCATGGGCATCTGCTGAGAGTTGAGTCAGTCCGCTGGCCTGAGAAAACCTTTGTCTCTCTCCCCTCCTTTTGTGTTTGAGCTTTTATTTGGCGGCTGGGGAATGAATATTGTCTTGCTTCAAAGAAGCTAACCGTTAGAAAGGGAGGGGGTTGTTACCTGACACTCTTTGTCCTCTCTTACTAAGAAATGGCACCGAATCTTGCTTCTGGAGACGAGTCCTATATAAATCATCTGCATATTAGTTCTCGGTTGGAATTTGAACAAAGATGAGTCTACCAAAGCCTTGGTGGTGGAGGGGTCATACCTTTTATCATCTTTAGTAGAGAAAGTGGTTTATTCTGGTTTTTGACTTTGAAATTCCCTCGCGTTAAGCAGTTTTAAGGGCTTACCTCGAGTCATAGAAGCGCTGGCCTCTTATCAGCATCTGTCGTAGTTACGCATACGGAGTCAAAATAATTTTATAATTGTTCCCAGAGAGGGTCCAGCAGCTCCTGCCGCTTCTTAAAAGTTACTGGATTGGGGGAGAATGGATACATGTATATGTAGGGCTGAGTCACTGCGAAACCATCGCAACGTTGTTTATCGGCTATACTCCAATATAGAATAAAAAGTTTAAGAAAAAAAAAAGTGAATGGAGAAATCATGCTGGTTTTGTGCTGTGGGAAACTGTAGCCCAGAGGTAGTTAGGCGCTGTGACATCAGGGTTCAGTGGCCACCCCAGGCTTCCAGCTCTGTGCCAGCCCAGAAGGCACTGTGGTGTGGTTACCCTTTTGTCTTCAAAAAGTTTTCCTGTTGCCAAATGACACACACTTGAAGAATTCGTTCTTTTGGTTTGATACATGTGACTTTTGAAACATTCTTTTCCTCTGGTGAATTGTGGCATCACTCGTTTTGCATTCTGAATTAAAAACAAAAAAGTAGCTATTTATCCGTCGTAATAATTCAAATAATTTGCCAAAGACCGAGTGTCCCTTTCAGGGTTGCCATGACCAATTGGCGTCCTTGAATTTGTAGGAACTGCCGAACTCTTGTCAAGTGACTCTTTTCAATTACTTATTTATATGTCATCGGGCACTCGTGGTGATGATTGTGACCTCACGCTCAGTTTCACTTACACGTCGTTCCTCTGGTCGGACAGTTTTGCCATGTATGTCAAGTGCTACTAAATGGACCGATTACACGTGACTCAGTGAAGTGGAAATCCATTAGTTGGGTTTGTTTTTGTTGTTGTATTTTTTTGCCTACCTGTTGTACCAAAATACTGAGTATAAGTTTCAGATATCTCAGTTTTCTTAATCATCAGTCGTGGTACTGGCTGTTGTGTTGTTTCTATGTTCAGCATCGTCCTGTTTTCATCTGTTGAAGAGTAGGTCTAAGTAGTCAGTGGAGATACGGTTCTGCTTCTCGCGTCTGGGCAGTGAAGGGCAAGGCCAGGGGCAGAGGCAGGGAGGCCCGGGACAGCGGCCTCTTCCGGCGCGCGTCCTCGCGCGTGGGTGGGGTTTGGGGGACTTCTGTGCCTCCAGGCCCCTCGCGCCTTTCCTTCCTCAGACAGCTGCCTTCTTCCCCGGGCCGTGAGGTCACCTGCAGGGAACATACTGCCTTCTCAAAGCTGGTGACGGACACAGATGTTCAGGTGACTAAATCTCTCAGTCAGAGGCTGTGAGGAAGACCACGGGCCTCAGCAAGAAAGCGTTGGCACTTTTATAAAATGAATGTATTCCCCTCCTCTCAGAATCGCTGCTTCCATTTCTGTAATCCTGTCCCCTGCTCAGTGAATCAGCCCAAAAGGTGGTGGGGATCCAGGGCATTTGGGAGTGCCACCCCCCTCCCGGGAAGAGGGCAGCAGCTCTGCCTTTGCTGGTCCCGAGTGGCTGGGCAAGTCTCAAGGTGGATCAGATCAGACCCGACCCAGATGGCCCGCTGGGCACGGCACTTCTTGCCCACCTTCACGCTCCTGGAACCTGCTCTCAGGCAGCAGGTAGCCACGGTGCTACAACGCTTTATACTCTGAACTGCCTCTTTTATAATAAGCAGACTTCGCTGTGTTTGTCAGCAGAAAAGCATGTGTCAGTAGGAGCTGTGACGCACATGCGTTGAGAGCTTTCATCCTGCAGCCTCTCAGCTCTTGTCCTCTTTCTCCCTGACTTATAAGAAACAGGTAGGTGGGGACGGGTCATCATTCTCCCTTCAAGGTGAGAGGCACCAGGAGGGGCGGGTTTCCCAGGGTTCTGGAATTAGCCTGAGCGAGGGGGACTTCGCCTTGGGGTGTGGCCCAGGCTGATCTGTAATCAGTCTGATGTCCAATATTTTTTGACTAAGGAAGACTGCAGACCAACAAAAACCCCCAAGTCTTAAGGAAAAGTTTGTAACAGATTCCATTCTAGTTTAGACGTTTACAAGTCGGGACCGTGGTTAGATAGTAACTAATAGAAAAGACAGAACCGGCAGTGGACTTTGCCATAGGAAACAGCTAGAGGCGGAGGCCCCGAGGGTCTTGTCATTGGGCTCATTGGGGCCCAGCATCTTAGAGGATTCCACAAAAATGCACATCCAGTCCCAAGCAAGTATTCCCCAGAAAGTAGCAGGCCGGGTCTCGGGTGATGGTTCTTTTGAGCTACCTGCCCCAGGAACAGCTGGAAGAGCACCTCGGTCCTGGGTGACCCTGCACAGGGTGCGCGGGCGGGCGCAGCGCACACACGTGTGCCAGGGCCCAAAGGCAACGCGGAGAGAGTGTAACGTTAGTGTCAAGTTACGTGTGCTCCTTGAAGCATGAGCTTCAGGTGCCCACCTGGACGCCAACAGCTTTGGTTTCACAATAAAATGAGGAAAATAATAGAATTGATGTACAGAAACTTAGTTTGTGTATCTGGGGCTCTTTTTTTTTTTTGAATTTATTTTTTTATACAGCATCTTCTTACTAGTTATCCGTTGTATACACATCAGTGTCTACATGTCAATCCCAATCTCCCAATTCATCACACCACCACCACCACCCCCAGCGGCTTTCCCCCCTTGGTGTCCGTACTTTTGTTCTCTACATCTGTGTCTCTGTTTCTGCCCTGCAAACTGGTTCATCTGTACCATTTTTCTAGGTTCCACATATAGGCATTAATATACGATATTTGTTTTTCTCTTTCTGACTTACTTTGCTCTGTATGACAGTCTCTAGATCCATCCACGTGTCTGCAAATGACCCAATTTCTTTCCTTTTTATGGCTGAGTAATATTCCACTGTGTATATGTACCACATCTTCTTTATCCATTCATCTGTTGATGGGCATTTAGGTTGCTTCCATGACC
>NC_041222.1:106877015-106877639 GCF_002837175.3 Physeter macrocephalus | reverse complement strand
TCTTGGCCATCTGTATGTCTTCTTTGGAGAAATGTCTATTTAGGTCTTCTGCCCATTTTTGGATTGGGTTGTTTGTTTTTTTAATATTGAACTGCATGAGCTGTTTGTATATTTTGGAGATTAATCCTTTGTCCATTGAATCGTTTGCAAATATTTTCTCCCCTTCTGAGGGTTGTCTTTTAGTCTTCTTTGTATCTTCCTTTACTTTGCAAAAGCTTTTAAGTTTCATTAGGTCCCATTTGTTTATTTCTGTTATTATTTCCATTACTCTAGGAGGTGGATCAAAAAAGATCTTGCTGGGGCTTCCCTGGTTGGCGCAGTGGTTGAGAGTCCACCGGCCAATGCAGGGGACCACGGGTTCGTGCCCCTGTCTGGGAAGATCCCACATGCCGCAGAGCAGCTGGGCCCGTGAGCCATGGCTACTGGGCCTGTGCATCCGGAGCCTGTGCTCCACAACTGGAGAGGCCACAAGAGTGAGAGGCCTGTGTACCGCAAAAAAAAAAAAAAAAAAAAAAAAAGATCTTGCTGTGATTTATGTCAAAGTGTGTTCTTCCTATGTTTTCCTCTAAGAGTTTTATAGTGTCCAGTCTTACATTTAGGTCTCTAATCCATTTTGAGTATATT
>NC_041222.1:106876410-106876834 GCF_002837175.3 Physeter macrocephalus | reverse complement strand
TCCTTTGTCATAGATTAGTTGACCATAGGTGTGTGGGTTTATCTCTGGGCTTTCTATCCTGTTCCATTGATCTATATTTCTGTTTTCATGCCAGTACTGTATTGTCTTGATTACCGTAGCTTTGCAGTAGAGTCTGAAGTCAGGGAGTCTGATTCCTCCAGCTCCGTTTTTTTCCATCAAGACCGCTTTGGCTATTCGGGGTCTTTTGTGTCTCCATACAAATTTTAAGATTTTTTGTTCTAGTTCTGTAAAAAATGCCATTAGTAATTTGATAGGGATTGCATTGAATCTGTAGATTGCTTTGGGTAGTATAGTCATTTTCACAATATTAATTCTTTGAAACCAAGAACATGGTATATCTCTCCATCTGTTTGTATCATCTTTCATTTCTTTCATCAGTGTCTTATAGTTTTCTGCATACAGG
>NC_041222.1:106874050-106876099 GCF_002837175.3 Physeter macrocephalus | reverse complement strand
ACTCAGTGAAAGTTTTACTTTTTCTTTTCCAATTTGTATTCCTTTTATTTCTTTTTCTTCTCTGATTGCTGTGGCTAGCACTTCCAAAAGTATGTTGAATAATAGTGGTGAGACTGGACATCCTTGTCTTGTTCCTGGTCTTAGAGAAAATGCTTTCAGTTTTTCACCATTGAGAATGATGTTTGCTGTGGGTTTGTCATATATGGCCTTTATTATGTTGAGGTAGGTTCCCTCTATGCCCACTTTCTGGAGAATTTTTATCATAAATGGCTGTTGAATTTTGTCAAAAGCCTTTTCTGTGTCTGTTGAGATGATCATGTTTGTTATTCTTTGATTTGTTAATATGGTATATTACATTGATTGATTTGTGTATATTGAATCCTTGCATCCCTGGCATAAATCTCACTTGATCATAGTGCATGATCCTGTTAATGTGTTGTTGGGTTCTGTTTGCTAGTATTTTGTTGAAGATTTTTGCGATCTATATTCATCAGTGATATTAGTCGGTAATTTTCTTTTTTTGTAGTATCTTTGTCTGGTTTCGGTATCAGGGTGATGGTGGCCTCATAGAATGAGTTTGGGAGCGTTCCTTCCTTTGCCATTTTTTGGAAGAGTTTGAGAAGGATGGGTGTTAGCTCTTCTCTAAATGTTTGATAGAATTCACCTGTGAAGCCGTCTGGTCCTGGACTTTTTGTTTGTTGGAAGATTTTTAATCACACTTACAATTTCATTACTTGTGATTGGTCTGTTCATATTTTCTGTTTCTTCCTGGTTCAGTCTTGGAAGGTTATACCTTTCTAAGAATTTGTCCATTTCTTCCAGGTTGTCCATTTTAGTGACATAGAGCTGCTTGTAGTAGTCTCTTAGGATGCTTTGTATTTCTGTGGTGTCTATTGTAACTTCTCCTTTTTCATTTCTAATTTTATTGATTTGAATCCTCTCCTTCATTTTGTCAATGAGTCTGGCTAATGGTTTATCAATTTTATTTATCTTCTCTGAGAACCAGCTTTTAGTTTTATTGATCTTTGCTATTGTTTTCTTTGTTTCTATTTCCCTTATTTCTGCTCTGATCTTTATGATTTCTTTCCTTCTACTAACTTTGGGTTTTGTTTGTTCTTTCTCTAGTTCCTTAAGGTGTAAGGTTAGATTATTTGAGATTTTTCTTGGTTCTTGAGGTAGGCTTGTATTGCTATAAACTTTCCTCTTAGAACTGCTTTTGTTGCATCCCATAGGTTTTGGATTGTTGTGTTTTCATTGTCACTTGTCTCTAGATATTTTTTGATTTCCTCTTTGATTTGCAGTGACCTGTTGGTTATTTAGTAACGTATTGTTTAGCCTCCATATGTTTGTGTCTTTTACGTTTTTTTCCCTGTAATTCATTTCTAATTTCATAGAGTTGTGGTCAGAAAAGATGCTTGATATGATTTCAGTTTTCTTAAATTTACTGAGGCTTGATTTGTGACCCAAGACGTGATCTATTCTGGAGAATATTCCATGCGCGCTTGAGAAGAAAGTGTAATCTGCTGTTTTTGGTTGGAATGTCCTATAAATATCAATTAAACCTATCTGGTCTATTGTATCATTTAAAGCTTGTGATTCCTTATTGATTTCCTGTCTGGATGGTCTGTCTATTGGTGTAAGTGAGGTGTTAAAGTCCCCCACTATTATTGTGTTACTGTCGATTTCCTCTTTTATAGCTGTTAGCAGTTGCCTTATGTATTGACATGCTCCTATGTTGGATGCATATATAGTTATAATTGTTATATCTTCTTTTTGGATTGATCCCTTGATCATTATGTAGTATCCTTCCTGTCTCTTGTAACATTCTTTATTTTAAAGTCTATTTTATCAGATATGAGTATTGCTACTCCCATCTTTCTTTTGATTTCCATTTGCATGGAGTATGTTTTTCCATCCCCTCACTTTCAGTCTGTATGTGTCCCTAGGTCTGAAGTGGGTGTCTTGTAGACAGCATATATGTCTTGTTTTTGTATCCATTCAGCGAGCCTGTGTCTTTTGGTTGGAGCATTTAATCCATTCACGTTTAAG
>NC_041222.1:106870163-106873819 GCF_002837175.3 Physeter macrocephalus | reverse complement strand
GTAGAGCTGGTTTGGTAGTGCTGAATTCTCTTAGCTTTTGCTTGTCTGCAAAGCTTTTGATTTCTCCATCGAATCTGAATGAGATCCTTGCTGGGTAGAGTAATCTTGGCTGTAGGTTCTTCCCTTTCATCACTTTAAATATATCATGCCACTCCCTTCTGGCTTGTAGAGTTTCTGCTGAGAAATCAGCTGATAACCTTATGGAAGTTCCCTTGTATGTTATTTGTCTTTTTTCCCTAGCTGCTTTCAATAATTTTTCTTTGTCTTTAATTTTTGCCAATTTGATTACTGTGTGTCTCGGCGTGTTTCTCCTTGGTTTTATCCTGCCTGGGACTCTCTGCGCTTCCTGGACTTGGGTGGCTATTTCCATTCCCATGTTAGGGAAATTTTCGACTATAATCTCTTCAAATGTTTTCTCGGGTCCTTTGTCTCTCTCTTCTCCTGGTAGCCCTGTAATGCAAATGTTGTTGCATTTAATGTTGTCCCAGAGGTCTCTTAGGCTGTCTTCATTTCTTTTCATTCTTTTTTCTTTATTCTGTTCCACAGCAGTGAATTCCACCATTCTGTCTTCCAGGTTGCTTATCCGTTCTTCTGCCTCAGTTATTCTGCTATTGATTCCTTCTAGTGTATTTTTCATTTCATTTATTGTATTGTTCATCTCTGTTTGTTTGCTCTTTATTCTTCTAGGTCTTTGTTAAACATTTCTTGCACCTTCTCGATATTTGCCTCCATTCTTTTTCCGAAGTCCTGGATCATCTTCACTATCATTGTGAATTCTTTTTCTGGAAGGTTGCCTATCTCTACTTCATTTCGTTGTTTTTCTGAGGTTTTATCTTTTTCCTTCATCTGGTACATAGCCTTCTGCCTTTTCATCTTGTCTGTCTTTCTGTAAATGTGGTTTTTGTTCCATAGGCTGTAGGATTGTAGTTCTTCTTGCTTCTGCTGTCTGCCCTTTGGTGGATGAGTCTATCTAAGAGGCTTGTGCATGTTTCCTGATGGGAGGGACTGGTGGTGCGTAGAGCTGGCTGTTCCTCTGGTGGGCAGAGCTCAGTAAAACTTTAATCTGCTTGTCTGCTGATGGATCGAGCTAGGTTCCCTCTCTGTTGGTTGTTTGGCCTGAGGCGACCCAACACTGGAGCCTACCAGGCTCTGTGGTGGGGCTAATGGCGGACTCTAGGAGGGTTCACGCCAAGGAGGACTTCCCAGAACTTCTGCTGCCAGTGTCCTTTTCCCCACGGTGAGCCACAGCCACCCCCGCCTCTGCAGGAGACCCTCCAACAGTAGCCAGGTAGGTCTGGTTCGGTCTCCCCTGGGGTCACTGCTCCTTTCCTGGGTCCCGACGTGCACACTACTTTGTGTGTGCCCTCCAGGAGTGGAGTCTCTGTTTCCCCCAGTCCTGTCTAAGTCCTGCAATCAAATCCCGCTAGCCTTCAGAGTCTGATTCTCTAGGAATTCCTCCTCCTGTTGCCAGACCCCCTGGTTGGGAAGCCTGACGTGGGGCTCAGAACCTTCACATCAGTGGGTGGACTTCTGTGGTATAAGTGTTCTCTAGCTTGTGAGTCACCCACCCAGCAGTTATGGGATTTGATTTTACTGTGATTGCGCCCCTCCTACCGTCTCATTGTGGCTTCTGCTTTGTCTTTGGATGTGGGGTATCTTTTCTGGTGAGTTCCAGTGTCTTCCTGTCGATGATTGTTCAGCAGTTAGTTGTGATTCCGGTGCTCTCGCAAGAGGGAGTGAGAGCACGTCCTTCTACTCTGCCATCTTGAACCAATCTCTCTCGGGCTCTTTTATACATTAATTTCTTTTTTGGCCTCGCAGTTTTCAGGATCTTTGTTCCCCGACCAGGCACTGAACCTGGGCCTCTTTGGCAGTGAAAGCACGGAGTCCTGAACACTGGATGCCAGGGAATTCCCTCTTTTATACATTAATTTCTGAGTTACACTCTTGGATGTGAGGGATTCCTACCTGACAGCACGTTGTTGATTTTGCTCACTCTGCAACTGTGTGAAGTTTAGTTTCCATTCGATTTTGCTGAGTATGGGAAGAGGAGGATACGGGGGCTCTTCGTTTAAAAAATTCTCCGGCGGCCTGACAGGCCCAGGACCTCCTAAGTCACGTGCTCTGAGCTGCATCTCTGAGCACGGACAGTGTTGACGTGGAACAGTCCATCAAGGGAGGATGCTCTCAAGGTCGTTCAGTAGTCAAGGAAAAAGAAGAAAACTTCCTGGGATTTGGCGTGGTTGAATCTGGAGGGTTTTACTTTCCACATGCGTGTGTGTATGGTTGAGCTATTTTTCCACCCAACGACATGAGTATTATTTAACATAGTCAGTGGTGTCACATTGAAGCTGGTGTAGACAGGACAGGATGCTTCTGCATGCTTGGGCTGAGCGTGTGCACAGGAGCAGGCAGCGCGTGAGACGCGTAGGGATGCCACTGGTTCCTGTGCGCTGAGTACGGGGTTTTGTGAACAGTTCTGGTTTGGGTAACAGTTTACTTTGAAGAGACGTTTTAATTTTTAATTGTACAAACCATTATGAACGTAAAGCATCTCAGGACTTCCCTGGCGGTCCAGTGTCTAGGACTTGGCACTCTCACTTCCAGGGCTCTGAGTTCGATCCCTAGTCAGGGAAGTAAGATCCCGCAGTCCATGCAAGAAAAGAAAAAAAAAAATGTTTTAAAAGAAGGGAAAGCATCTGTTTGTCACCAGATGCTCTTTTTATTCCTGACGAGTTGCTCTTTGTTCATCAGAAGTTGGTGCCACGTTGGGGAGCAGACCGCAGCCGTTTTACAACAGATTCCTTTTATGGGATAGCACTCCGTTGCCAAAACTTTGCGTCAAAAGTTTGTAATCACTGTTCTTGCCGGGCGCCTCCCCTTTCCAAATGCTCCATCTTGGTTTCTGCCCTGATCTCAGATCTTCACCCTTACTCTGTGCTCAGTTTTTAACACAGTTTCTCAGTGTTTTCTGAATTATGTTAGTAATTAGTCCAAATGAGATACTCTCAGAAAAAAAGAAAAGGTTCTGTATTAAACTAAGCGAGAGAGCGCCGTGGCCTGGACCCGTCTCCCCGCGTTGCCCGGTGCCCCGTTGACCCCCGGCTGGTTCTGGTTGCCCTGCCTGTCGTCATCCCTGTCCAGCTCCTTGTGGACCCACTTCTGTCACCTGGCAGCACTCTCCCCTCCCGCCGGTCCTCTCCTCCCTCCTCTCTGCCTTCCCCACTGTAGAAGATGAGTTTAGCAGGAATCGTGACTTCAGTCTGCTCTACGTGTGTCCCTGGCGCCCAGAGCCGAGCAGGGCCCTGACCAGTGGGTCTGCGGGGGTGTGGGCAAGCTCTTGGGGGCTCTGCTCAGCACCCTGGGGTCCTCTTCACTCCCCCCGGCCTCCATTGGCCGGTCCCTCCATGGTCCGCCACCCTGCAGGGTGGTCTCTGTCAACTTCCCCAAAGCCCCTCTTGCAGGGCCTGGTGTTCCCCATAATCCTGTGAGACCTGTGTTTTTAGTTCCCACATTTTACACTTTATGGAGGAGGAGGTGGAAGCACAAGCCATTTGGTAACCAGCCCAGTCTTTCTGTAAAGGCCGATGCTGGCCTCTTCACCCTTGTTGCTGTGATGCCTGCCTGCGTCCTCTCACCTCCCCGCCGTGACCCTG
>NC_041222.1:106840110-106867145 GCF_002837175.3 Physeter macrocephalus | reverse complement strand
TATTGTTCATCTCTGTTTGTTTGTTCTTTAATTCTTCTAGGTCTTTGTTAAACATTTCTTGCATGTTCTCGATCTTTGCCTCCATTCTTTTTCCGAGGTCCTGGATCATCTTTACTATCAATCATTATTCTGAATTCTTTTTCTGGAAGGTTGCCTATCTCTACTTCATTTCGTTGTTTTTCTGAGGTTTTATCTTTTTCCTTCATCTGGTACATAGCCTTCTGCCTTTTCATCTTGTCTGTCTTTCTGTAAATGTGGTTTTTGTTCCATAGGCTGTAGGATTGTAGTTCTTCTTGCTTCTGCTGTCTGCCCTTTGGTGGATGAGTCTATCTAAGAGGCTTGTGCATGTTTCCTGATGGGAGGGACTGGTGGTGCGTAGAGCTGGCTGTTCCTCTGGTGGGCAGAGCTCAGTAAAACTTTAATCTGCTTGTCTGCTGATGGATCGAGCTAGGTTCCCTCTCTGTTGGTTGTTTGGCCTGAGGCGACCCAACACTGGAGCCTACCAGGCTCTGTGGTGGGGCTAATGGCGGACTCTAGGAGGGTTCACGCCAAGGAGGACTTCCCAGAACTTCTGCTGCCAGTGTCCTTTTCCCCACGGTGAGCCACAGCCACCCCCGCCTCTGCAGGAGACCCTCCAACAGTAGCCAGGTAGGTCTGGTTCGGTCTCCCCTGGGGTCACTGCTCCTTTCCTGGGTCCCGACGTGCACACTACTTTGTGTGTGCCCTCCAGGAGTGGAGTCTCTGTTTCCCCCAGTCCTGTCTAAGTCCTGCAATCAAATCCCGCTAGCCTTCAGAGTCTGATTCTCTAGGAATTCCTCCTCCTGTTGCCAGACCCCCTGGTTGGGAAGCCTGACGTGGGGCTCAGAACCTTCACATCAGTGGGTGGACTTCTGTGGTATAAGTGTTCTCTAGCTTGTGAGTCACCCACCCAGCAGTTATGGGATTTGATTTTACTGTGATTGCGCCCCTCCTACCGTCTCATTGTGGCTTCTGCTTTGTCTTTGGATGTGGGGTATCTTTTCTGGTGAGTTCCAGTGTCTTCCTGTCGATGATTGTTCAGCAGTTAGTTGTGATTCCGGTGCTCTCGCAAGAGGGAGTGAGAGCACGTCCTTCTACTCTGCCATCTTGAACCAATCTCTCTCGGGCTCTTTTATACATTAATTTCTTTTTTGGCCTCGCAGTTTTCAGGATCTTTGTTCCCCGACCAGGCACTGAACCTGGGCCTCTTTGGCAGTGAAAGCACGGAGTCCTGAACACTGGATGCCAGGGAATTCCCTCTTTTATACATTAATTTCTGAGTTACACTCTTGGATGTGAGGGATTCCTACCTGACAGCACGTTGTTGATTTTGCTCACTCTGCAACTGTGTGAAGTTTAGTTTCCATTCGATTTTGCTGAGTATGGGAAGAGGAGGATACGGGGGCTCTTCGTTTAAAAAATTCTCCGGCGGCCTGACAGGCCCAGGACCTCCTAAGTCACGTGCTCTGAGCTGCATCTCTGAGCACGGACAGTGTTGACGTGGAACAGTCCATCAAGGGAGGATGCTCTCAAGGTCGTTCAGTAGTCAAGGAAAAAGAAGAAAACTTCCTGGGATTTGGCGTGGTTGAATCTGGAGGGTTTTACTTTCCACATGCGTGTGTGTATGGTTGAGCTATTTTTCCACCCAACGACATGAGTATTATTTAACATAGTCAGTGGTGTCACATTGAAGCTGGTGTAGACAGGACAGGATGCTTCTGCATGCTTGGGCTGAGCGTGTGCACAGGAGCAGGCAGCGCGTGAGACGCGTAGGGATGCCACTGGTTCCTGTGCGCTGAGTACGGGGTTTTGTGAACAGTTCTGGTTTGGGTAACAGTTTACTTTGAAGAGACGTTTTAATTTTTAATTGTACAAACCATTATGAACGTAAAGCATCTCAGGACTTCCCTGGCGGTCCAGTGTCTAGGACTTGGCACTCTCACTTCCAGGGCTCTGAGTTCGATCCCTAGTCAGGGAAGTAAGATCCCGCAGTCCATGCAAGAAAAGAAAAAAAAAAATGTTTTAAAAGAAGGGAAAGCATCTGTTTGTCACCAGATGCTCTTTTTATTCCTGACGAGTTGCTCTTTGTTCATCAGAAGTTGGTGCCACGTTGGGGAGCAGACCGCAGCCGTTTTACAACAGATTCCTTTTATGGGATAGCACTCCGTTGCCAAAACTTTGCGTCAAAAGTTTGTAATCACTGTTCTTGCCGGGCGCCTCCCCTTTCCAAATGCTCCATCTTGGTTTCTGCCCTGATCTCAGATCTTCACCCTTACTCTGTGCTCAGTTTTTAACACAGTTTCTCAGTGTTTTCTGAATTATGTTAGTAATTAGTCCAAATGAGATACTCTCAGAAAAAAAGAAAAGGTTCTGTATTAAACTAAGCGAGAGAGCGCCGTGGCCTGGACCCGTCTCCCCGCGTTGCCCGGTGCCCCGTTGACCCCCGGCTGGTTCTGGTTGCCCTGCCTGTCGTCATCCCTGTCCAGCTCCTTGTGGACCCACTTCTGTCACCTGGCAGCACTCTCCCCTCCCGCCGGTCCTCTCCTCCCTCCTCTCTGCCTTCCCCACTGTAGAAGATGAGTTTAGCAGGAATCGTGACTTCAGTCTGCTCTACGTGTGTCCCTGGCGCCCAGAGCCGAGCAGGGCCCTGACCAGTGGGTCTGCGGGGGTGTGGGCAAGCTCTTGGGGGCTCTGCTCAGCACCCTGGGGTCCTCTTCACTCCCCCCGGCCTCCATTGGCCGGTCCCTCCATGGTCCGCCACCCTGCAGGGTGGTCTCTGTCAACTTCCCCAAAGCCCCTCTTGCAGGGCCTGGTGTTCCCCATAATCCTGTGAGACCTGTGTTTTTAGTTCCCACATTTTACACTTTATGGAGGAGGAGGTGGAAGCACAAGCCATTTGGTAACCAGCCCAGTCTTTCTGTAAAGGCCGATGCTGGCCTCTTCACCCTTGTTGCTGTGATGCCTGCCTGCGTCCTCTCACCTCCCCGCCGTGACCCTGCCCGCCTGCGTCCTCTCACCTCCCCGCCGTGACCCTGTGCCCGCCTGCGTCCTCTCACCTCCCCGCCGTGACCCTGTGCCCGCCTGCGTCCTCTCACCTCCCCGCCGTGACCCTGTGCCCGCCTGCGTCCTCTCACCTCCCCGCCGTGACCCTGTGCCCGCCTGCGTCCTCTCACCTCCCCGCCGTGACCCTGTGCCCGCCTGCGTCCTCTCACCTCCCCGCCGTGACCCTGTGCCCGCCTGCGTCCTCTCACCTCCCCGCCGTGACCCTGTGCCCGCCTGCGTCCTCTCACCTCCCCGCCGTGACCCTGTGCCCGCCTGCGTCCTCTCACCTCCCCGCCGTGACCCTGTGCCCGCCTGCGTCCTCTCACCTCCCCGCCGTGACCCTGTGCCCGCCTGCGTCCTCTCACCTCCCCGCCGTGACCCTGTGCCCGCCTGCGTCCTCTCACCTCCCCGCCGTGACCCTGTGCCCGCCTGCGTCCTCTCACCTCCCCGCCGTGACCCTGTGCCCGCCTGCGTCCTCTCACCTCCCCGCCGTGACCCTGTGCCCGCCTGCGTCCTCTCACCTCCCCGCCGTGACCCTGTGCCCGCCTGCGTCCTCTCACCTCCCCGCCGTGACCCTGTGCCCGCCTGCGTCCTCTCACCTCCCCGCCGTGACCCTGTGCCCGCCTGCGTCCTCTCACCTCCCCGCCGTGACCCTGTGCCCGCCTGCGTCCTCTCACCTCCCCGCCGTGACCCTGTGCCCGCCTGCGTCCTCTCACCTCCCCGCCGTGACCCTGTGCCCGCCTGCGTCCTCTCACCTCCCCGCCGTGACCCTGTGCCCGCCTGCGTCCTCTCACCTCCCCGCCGTGACCCTGTGCCCGCCTGCGTCCTCTCACCTCCCCGCCGTGACCCTGTGCCCGCCTGCGTCCTCTCACCTCCCCGCCGTGACCCTGTGCCCGCCTGCGTCCTCTCACCTCTCCGCCGTGACCCTGTGCCCGCCTGCGTCCTCTCACCTCCCCGCCGTGACCCTGTGCCCGCCTGCGTCCTCTCACCTCCCCGCTCCCGTGACCCTGCCCGCCTGCGTCCTCTCACCTCCCCGCCGTGACCCTGCCCGCCTGCGTCCTCTCACCTCCCCGCCCCGTGACCCTGCCCGCCTGCGTCCTCTCACCTCCCCCCGTGACCCTGTGTCCTCTCACTTCCCCCCCGTGACCCTGCCCGCCTGCGTCCTCTCACCTCCCCCCCGTGACCCTGCCCGCCTGCATCCTCACATGTCGCACCTGAAAGTGTATTGTGTGCATTCTTCTCTAACTTGCTCTTTTTTAACCTTGACGTTATACCTTTGAAATTCAGCTTTGCTGATATGCACCCTTCTTTTCCACTGTTGGACTGTGTTCGTCTCTCAGTCATCTTTACCCACAGCCCTGTGATGGAGGAAGAAGTAAAATAGGCAGCGCGTGGCTTCAGTGCACCCAGTCCGGCCTGCACCCTGCAGCCAACCAGACCAGGACAAGAGGAGGGCGGAGCGGGCAGGATTCCCGTGTGCTCGGGGCGGGCGGGGCACTGCTGCTGAATGAACTGGTGGCAGAGGACCCGAGGGCTGAGCTGAGGAAAGGACGCGGAAGTCTGTTCTCCCTGAAACCCCCTTGATGGTCTCATGTGGTGGCGCGTGTTGTTACACCTGTTTATGACACGTGTTGGGAAGCTTGCCCAAAGTCACAGACCTGACACGGTGGAAACCCAGGTCTGGTGTAAACAGCGCCACGTATTTGTTGCCGCTTCCCCGGCCTTGGCCCCCATCTCACCCCGGCAGGTGCGCCCTGGGTGTACGGACTTTCTCTGGGGACCGGTTCCCGTCAGTGTCACTGGTCCCACCCCCAGCAGGACAGGCATGGCCGTCAGGGTGGGTGGTGCTGGCCGGGGGGTGCGTGCCTGGCCCCAGCCCTGACCCTGACCGCGCTGTGTGCTCGCCCACAGGGGTCTGCCCAAGAAGGCCAGCAGGACCGCCAGGATCGCCTCGGACGAGGAGATCCAGGGCTCGAAGGACGCCGTCATCCAGGACCTGGAGCGGAAGTTGCGCTTCAAGGAGGACCTGCTGAACAACGGGCAGCCGGTACGGGCGGGGGTGTGCTGGGCTGGGCGGGGGTCTGGAGCTGCCCCCCAGGCCTAAGGTCCCGAGCCGCGTCCTCACCGCTGGCCCGTACCCCGAGCCCCCACGTTCCTCTGCGTGTTGAGGCTTGGGTCCGGGAAGGGGAGTGAGGGAGAAGGCTGCTCTCTGCTGCCTCCCGTCATGGGCCATTCTTGGGGGATCACAGCAGGTTGGAGGGACGGGAGGGAGGGAGGACTGAGGGGGAGGCCGGCAGTGCGACAGTGAGGATGCGGCCTTCCTTACCGAGAAAAAGGGAACGAGTCCCGCTGGGGGGCCGGGCGTGGGGAGAGCCGTGCCCCCGCTGACCTGTCTCTGCTGGAAGCAGTGAATTGGAATGAAAGTTCCAGAAGCAGAATTTGGATTCCTGGGGACCGGTTCCATCAGTGTCACTGGTCCCACACCCAGCAGGACAGGCATGGCCGTCAGGGTGGGTGGTGCTGGGCAGAGGGGGGGGCGGTGCTTTTTGTGCATCTTTCCTTCGGGGACTCCGGCTGGAGTGTAGACTTGTGTGGAGATATGGATCCCGTCGCCTGAGAGGAGGCTTGCTTCCCGTCCCCGTTCTAGTCTGTCAGGGCAGGGCAGCCCAACTCAAGAAGAACATAGTAATTCCGTTTCAGGGCCGCAGGATTGCAAAGTCTACCCCGAGTAGCTCTGGTGACAATGTGGACAGGAGATGTTTCCTCCAGTGGACTCAGTGTTTCCTTGCCAGTCTTTTCTGTTTGTTTTTTGGGGTTACTGACCCTTTTCTTATCACATCAGGGTACTTCAAGGGAATAGGAAAAGCAAGTCTAGTAAATGAGATCTCAGGTAGGGGAAAGTAGCCTTTTGTGCTTTATTATGGGGAAATTTGCCCGGCTGTTAAGTAGAAGCAGAAAAGGGCCTCTTTGTATAAAATCTCCCTCAGACACCTTTTTCAGGAGAGAGAGTCTGTACTAATTAAGTTTTCTAGGAATTGTAATTATCAAGCATTGATAGATAAAAATGTGAGCACAGACCATGTTTGATCAGAAAGATGGGGACTAGAGGAGGGTGTTGGATGCTGATTTTAATTATTAGGGCATCCTCATCTGAGCTCAGGAAGATTAAAATGCTAATGAGTTCTTGTGTTGGTTAGTGATTTCGAAGAGAAGATTTTCACCAAGGGAAAATATATTCTCTCTGAAATAAGTGGTTGCACGTGTAAATGTACATATTCTGGAAGTTTGCCCTGGCTCTGTCAACCAGAGCCGTTGATAGATTAAAACAAATACTTACGGGAACTTTTTCAATCCAGGTAAAGGCATCTCTCCAGGTTTTGTTTTGTTTTGTTTTTCTTTTTTTTTTGATTGTTGTTTAAATATTCCTTATGGACTAACTCTTGGTTAAAAAGTAAAACGTCTATAAGCCCTTACATTATACTATATGTATTTATATTTGTTATGTATATATCATATATCCCACGTATAAATATATTTTTTTGGTATTTGTCTGTTTAGCAGTGAATGACATTTCCAGTGTTTTCCATAGATTTCCACATTTGAGAGTTTAAAAAAGACCAGAAAAGTAAGGTTTCCTTTCTTAGAAAATGAGACCCTGAAACAGCTTTTTCCTGATGTCGCACATCATTCCATACTTATTTCTGGCTTCTTAGAGCTTGTCTATCCACACGGCGTGGTAGCTCAGAAACAAAACTACGAAGTTAATTTGGTTCCTGGCGGGAGCAGGTGCATCTGGTGAAGGCCTGGGTGTCAAATGACGCTTCTGCTCCAAAGGGACAGGGTGGCGTCACTCCAGTCCTCCCTGCAGTGCTGGCGTAGTCCTCCCTGCAGACATTAGGAAGGCTTTTAAGAGAGCAGGTATCTAAACTCTCTCTGAAAACTGAGTTCATGATTTTTTAACACACGTGAGAAAATTAAACAAAAACTTACTGTACGAGACATTCCATGCAGCAGACACCACCTCTACCTCTTCTCGGCCCCTTCTTTTTTTGTTTTTTGTGGGTTTTTTGCGGTACGCGGGCCTCTCACTGCTGTGGCCTCTCCCGTTGCGGAGCACAGGCTCCGGACGCGCAGGCTCAGCGGCCATGGCTCACGGGTCCAGCCGCTCCGCGGCATGTGGGATCCTCCCGGACCCGGGCACGAACCCGCGTCCGCATCGGCAGGCGGACTCTCAACCACTGCACCACCAGGGAAGCCCCTTCGGCCCCTTCTTTACGAAATGAAATAACTGGAACTTCAGGTCTTTTGTCATTTGGCACCTGTCTTATGTCTTCCCGGTCTCCGCTGGGACTGGAACCAGCAATTGCTGGAAATCAGCAGTTTACCCAACATACCTTCCTGATTAGATAGTTTCCAGTAGAATTTGTGTCTAGATTAACAACTTTGGAAGTTTATCTGAAATAACTTTTGCAGATTTCTTTGTTTTTTGTTTTTTTTGGATTCTGCCTTACTAGTTACTCTCTATCTTGAATCAAATGCTTGTTTTTAAAATGCCCCCGATGAGCTGATGGTCATATTAGAGCCATCACTCAAGAGCGGCCATCCGCCCAGCAGACAGAACACGAACGTGGACATTTCTCTTGCGTTTGGCCCAAAGCGCCGGTCAGTCGATGCAGAAGCCTCACCACCCTCTTTGCAGACAGTCTCCCCAAGTAGGCTCGTGAGTCGTGGGTATCAGCCCAGCAGGCATCTTTCACGGCCCCTCTGCTAGGTCCGCACGTGTAGTCATCCCTTGTGGGTTATCGCATGTGCTTATGTTCACCTCGGGTACCCAGCCCCTGGGAAGTGCCGTCAAAGCAGAGAGGGCCGTCACTGCCCGCTGGCCTGGAACTCCCTCATCAGGCTCAGAGCTGACCAGGCTGTTCTGAAACCTGTGGAGGGCTATGAAAATAACATTTCCTGTAAAAAGAACATTTTGCTGTTTAAATATCTTTTTTCTCTATGTTTATCGTTAGGGGTAAATATATGACTCGTACTTTTAGGTGACGTCTGCCCTGTTGCTCAGTCTGTGCTCTGTCAGCTGGTGGCTGTCAGGGTGGGTCACCCCACCTCCCACCTCCCACCCCAGGGCCAGGACCAGAAGGGCAGGTGAGAGCAGCTGAACAAGGGGAGGAGAGGACTCCTGTACGTACAGGCGTCAAAGGCGAAGAGAGAGCAGTTAAAGAGAACGGCCAACGTGTTTGCTTTTTAAACTCTTTTTCTTAAGGTGTGGTAGCATTGTGATTTTTCTGATTTCTGTGACTTGCTTTGTCTAGAGGTTGACATACGAGGAAAGGATGGCTCGGCGGCTGCTGGGTGCCGACAGCGCGACTGTCTTCAACGTCCAGGAGCCTGAAGAGGAGGCGGCCAGCCAGGTACCCCATTCCTCTTGGCTCCCCAGGGAAGCAGATTACCCTGCCCCCTCTCCCCGCCCTCCTTACGGACAGTCTTGGGGTCAGCTCTGTGGAGAGCAGAGGGCGGGTCAGAGGAAAGAGCATTGTCATCAAATCAGCTTCCCAGCCAGCGTTTATTGAGCACATACTATATGCTGAGTGAGTGATGGGATATATTTCGGTTGGTGACACCTGTTCTTTTTATCTTCTTATCGATTAGTTTCTCTCCTTTCAAGTATCTTTCTGTTCTTCCTGTCCTGGGCTGTAATGCAGAATAGGTTTGTGTGGAGGAACATATGTTCACTGAAATTGTCTGAAATCACTAGTGACTGTTTCCAATTATGTTCTTAATATCTCGTCCAGGTAAAATACTTATGGACAGAAAAGACTGTTTTCCTACATATTTCCTACATATAACGTATGTAGTTATAAAGCACTAATCAGTGGAGAACCTAAAATGCTAACATTTTGTTCCCCTGATAACACCAAAAAAAAAGTCACTTCATGGATTTGATGTAAATAAACTGTTTTATAATCTCCACTGCTTCTGTTTGAGTCTCCAGATGTAGTTCTGAGATAAAAGAAAGCTTTTCAACACAAGTTTAAAGGATCAAGTAAACTCTTTCTCGTATCTCTTAAGAAATGGATCAGCCTTCAAAATCTGAAAGTTTCTCTGTGTTAAATATTGCTACCACCGCAGTTTCACTTAAAGCCAGAAATCTTGTTAGATTCTTGCTGCTTCTGTTACTGGGCTTCATTTCTTTTTTTCTACCTTTACAGGACGCTGGGTCTCCTCATGCTTCTGTAGGGAGCCCTCTGGATGGTCAAAAGGTCACGCTTTCACCTTTCTTTTCTTCCCAGTCTTTCCCTGTATCTGTTTCTTCTGTTCTTCCTCGTTTACCTGTGTATCTATAGTTAACTGCCATACGTTAATTATAAATACTCTGACACAGTGTCTATTTTCATTTAACATCAGAGGGACAGAATTAACTGTGGTGTGATTTGTCGTGTCATTTATTTACAAACTTGAATTTGATTCTGTGCTTTGTGGATACTCTGAATTTCAAATTGTGAAGTTTCTCATTTGTTAAACCTTTTCTATGGGGAAAAAGAGCTGATTCTTAAACTGACTGATTTGATACTATTCAGACAAAACAACTTGTGTATTTTTTGCAGTTTTATTCATACGCTTGAATTTCTTCTTTCAAGGCAACAGACTGTTTTCTAAAGGTTGAGTACCTTAAGGGAAAACCTCGTTAAAACAATCTTTCATTTAATATTAAATAGAGAATATCTCATAATGGGCTGCCTTGTCTTTACTGTACTTTGTCAGCAAGAGATCTGCAGGGTCCCCCTTCATCACCAGAGGATGATGACGGGGACTTTGCTTTGCTCCCGTTTTTTTGGGTTTTTTTGTGTGTGTGCGGTACGCAGGCCTCTCACTGCTGTGGCCTCTCCCGTCGCGGAGCACAGGCTCCGGACGCGCAGGCTCAGCGGCCGTGGCTCACGGGCCCAGCCGCTCCGCGGCACGTGGGATCCTCCCGGACCGGGGCACGAACCCACGTCCCCTGCATCGGCACGCGGACTCTCAACCACTGCGCCACCAGGGAAGCCCTGCTCCTGTTTTTTTAACCAAACATTTGACTGGACCGTCAGTCCTCGGGTGGAGAATGGTTGCTCAGAGCTGCTGAGCCGAGCGAGCCCGAGGCTGTGTGGCGAGGGTTGTTAGGAGGAGGGATTGCGGTGCAGTTTCTGCATCTCTCGTTTGCTGAGAGGCCGAGTGATCCTGTAGCTGTTCACCACCTGTGCAGCTGCCCTTCTGAGGAAGTGCCCCACCCGACAGAGGAAATCAGTGTGCCATCATGTTTACTTTTTATGAATGATGTAGGAATGACTGTTGCCTTTTTCTTTCTTCTCCCCGCCCCAAGAGAAGAGAGAAGGAAATTCATCTTCGTAGTTGGTTGTTTTGTTTTGGATGATAGGACTTGAGGACAATTTGAAATATCATACATACTTACTTCCAGATGTTCTTTGTTTTATATGGAATTGAATTGGGCACAGGCTCCGTTTTTAGCTCTGTGGTAAAAACATCACTGTCTTCTGGGCGCCTTACTGGAGAGGGGGTAAGACGTGGGTGGGGCTTGGGGGACTTCGTACCACGTGGACCGAGGTCGGTGACGTGACCCTTCTCTCTGATTTAGGAGTACAAAGTCTCCAGCTGTGAGCAGAGGCTCATCAGTGAAATCGAGTACAGGCTGGAAAGGTCCCCTGTGGAGGAATCAGGGGAAGAGGTTCCCTGTGGGGATGCGTCTGTGGAGAGTGGAGTGGCCCCATTCTTCGAGATGAAGCTGAAGCATTTCAAGATCTTTGAGGGGATGCCCGTGACCTTCACATGCAGGGTGGCCGGGAATCCAAAGCCGAAGGTGAGCTGCAGCAAGGCTTCTTCAGAGTTATGTTCCCCGAGGATGAGTTTGGCTTCCAGCATGTGCCACACACCCTCACAGCGTTAGGAGGAACAGGTGCAGACTAAGCTGCTCAGTACCCGTGATGTAAAACGCTTGAGTTCAGGGCCGTCCTCGGGAGGCACTGGAAGCCAGCAAGGGTAGAAGAATACAACAGGACGGGACAGAATAGAATAGTAGAATAATGGACAAGGAGCTTTTCATAACCCACATCATTTACGCATATGATGTTACCATTGTTACACCCAAATTGCAGACGACTGGGCTGAGCTCAGGGAGGTTAATGAACTCTCCCAAGGTCAGAAAGCTGTGAGTGGCCAGGCTTGAACTTGAATCCGCCCGTGCTCTGTACCAGACAGAGGAATAAAGCTACCACAGATGATGGAAACTTCAGATCTTTAGTCTACAAAACCAAGGCCTCCTGTGTTTACGGGGGCGGTGGGAGCAGGAACACAGAGAGGGTCCTCCGAGGATGAGGCTGGCCTGGCCGGAGCCCTGTCCCTGCGAGCACGTGGGGGTGCTGGAACGAGGGAGGGTGGCCCTCTCTTTAAGCAGAGACTAGAGTCACTGTTCACTGGCCCCGCAAAGTGGCAAACAGGACTACACTTTTCCCTAGAACTTGAGAGAAGAGAATAAAAGAGGCACCCGTGAGAAACTGGAACTCCAGATTCACACTCTCACAGGATACAGAGCCCAAAGCCGAGAAATTAATATGAAATTTAGTCCAGGATGATTATAATCCTAAGGTTTCTGGCAGAAGCAAGTAAAAATTGCCCCATAGAAGACTTCCACGCCGGGGCCTGTCAGACATCTGCAGGGCAGGAGGGGGAAAAAGTGAGTTCACAAGAAAAACTCACCCTGCGAGCAAACATAGAGTCCACAGCAAAAGAAACTGGAGAACAGAAGCCAAGGTGCCGCACAGGATAGAGCCGTCTTGAGGGGACTCCTCTGAAATTACTGTGTTTAAAGTGATGGAAACAATTCTAAAAGGAATAGCCACTTTAGTGAAAGAACAGGACCAGAGACAAGGCACATGTAAAATAAGCATACAAAATGAAAACTATATTCCCTGAAATTAACATTTTAACGGGGGCTGGTGTAAAAGAGCCGGAATGAGAATGAGTGAGGCAGGAGAAGGGGCAGGGCCGTGATCACACCTGAAACTTTGAGGATCCCGTGCTCTGTGGCTCCACCCATCGTTCTGTTTCACAGTAAGGAAAGTTTTACCACCATACTCTTTCCCGAAAACCGAATCCCAGCCCCACAGTCAGAAAAAGATAGACCAAAAAAATTAGCTTTATATTTTCAGAGCCATTGCCACCTCCTAATATTAGAGACTTCACAAATCAACTGTTGTGAGAGAACATTTCTGTATTATCTTGACATAATTGGATCATTGGTGTGTGTTCACAAACATGATATCAAATGCATATATTAAAAATAAACATGCAGCTTATGAGTGGAGCTCATAATTATATCATGAACTTCCAAAATAGTCACAAAAAGAACCCCACGTTCTTTTTAAACCTTACTCAAGGCACGATTACTGATCGGGTTCTAAGATCACTGAATCCTGTTCTTAAAGAACATTATGTTCGCTCGAGAGGCGGGCTTTTGTTTTAACGTGACTGCCTTGTTCTCCTACAACCTTGAATGTTTCACAGCCTTTAAGAGGTTGATTCTCCAGAACTTTTTCCTGTTAGATATTCTTCTGTTTTCCTGCCTGCCGTTCTTTTTCTTCTCTCCCTGGTTTATGGAAACCTGTTTCTCCTGCACATGTTCTAGAAATTATATTAGGATTGTTGGAGTATGGAATACTCATCGTGTTTAAAAATATACATTTTTTTAGCTTATGTTTTTTTTTTTTTAATTCTGCCCTTGACATGCTTGTTCCATTGAGATATGAGAAGATGGAAGAGAATTTGTAGTTCACCCTGTTTTCATCTCTTGTACCCTTCCTGCCCTGTCTCTTAGCAGTCTTGGTAAAGTTTTGCAACTGTCTCTTAATCTCATTTGAAAGTTGTATTCCAAGTACAATAGAGGTGAAAAATATGATTAAAGGAGAGAAATAATTCTAAAGAACTGGCATAGCGGCAAGAATGCAAAAGGGAGAAATTATGTACTAATCACAGCTTCTTTGTTCCATCGGAAATAATCCAACCACTAAGAGCATGATAATTACGAAGTATCACGCCTTATGTAACTTAACTTTTAGAACTGAAAGTTATTAGTCCATTTGATGGTGAACTTTTAGGTTCTGGAGATTAATAATATAGTTCCTATAAACGTGGAACTAATTGAAAACTAAGGGTAGGAAAAGCTACAGCGGTCAGATCCCAATTGCTCTTGCACTTACTTCCTGCCATCTCTTTTTAGCCTTTTCCTATCTTAGACATGGACATTTTAAGAAAGATTTTTCAGATTCAGAGGCTTTGACAGGGAGTGGAATTGGAAGGCCAGCTGTGGTCTCAACTGACATATTGATTTACATGCAGGAAGAATTTAATCTTAGAACTGCAAGCTCTGAACTAAGTTTCTTCTGTTGGGAATCAGGAATGCTTTTGGTTGCAAGGAACAAAAGTGACCACAAAGAACCTGCTATGGCTTGAAAAGGGAGGATGTATTTCCCTCCCGGTGGCAAGTGTGGAGGGGCCAGTGCAGCATCCCGGCTGTGTTAGGGCTGCCGGCTCTATGACCCAAACTGGCCCGTCTTCAGCTGTGCAGCTCATGATCAAGTCAGAAATAATAACCAAACCGTGAGAGACCCACAGACCCAGGATCTTGCTTAAAGGTGAGGAAGGGAAGGACGACCTGTAGAAGAGCTCTTTTGACCATTTAGAATTTTTTTATTTAGTCAAGATTTTTATTTTATTTTTCACATTTAATTTTCTATCACCCCAAGTTAAAATATTATTTGAAAATTATTATACATTTCAGTACTACTGTGTGTTCTTTAACGTAGTGGAGCTGACGAACTGTAACCTTCCGTCCTGTGCCCCTCGGCTGGGAATTAAAGCGATAGGGTTCCCCCATCACCCCCCCTCACCTGCCCCAACTCCTCACACCCTGTTCTGTTTGACACGATTCCAAGGAATCACTGGGGTTTAGGTTCTGGTTTTGTTCTCTACAATAACCTTTTTACCTTTACAAGTAATACATTTTCATTCGGAACACTTGAAATAGAAGCAAAAAGAAAACTGGGATGCCAGCTCAGAAATCATCACTGTCCTCCATATAAATAGTGGATGAATGTAAATGCCTGCTTATATACGTCTTCTTAAAACTAAAAAGAGGCTATGTAATTTCTAAAACTGAAACAGAATTCAACTTCCTTGCCACCTACCCTTTTCACTCAGAAGTCAAGGTCCTGCCCCGACGTCCTGCCTCGTGCTCTAACTCGGGAGCTCAGGGCGGCCCGTGCCCCTCCGCTCACAGGGCCTCACCTTCATCTCTGCCTTCCCCCTCAGACCTACTGGTTTAAAGATGGGAAGCAGATCTCTCCCAAGAATGATCACTACAGCATCCGGAGCGACCCTGACGGGACCTGCTCTCTGCATACCGCAGCCTCCACCCTGGACGATGACGGGAATTACACGATCATGGCTTCGAGCCCTCAGGTGGGGATGCGTGGTGGCCTCGGGCCTGTGCTTAGGGTGGTGGGGTTTCCTGGGCAGAGGAGCTGCTTGGCTAACGGAGAGTCATGCCTCTTTGACTTGAAACTGTTTTCCCAATTCTCCATCCAGCGTGGTTTCCCAGGATAGAAACATTCTTTCTTAATATTTATCTATTCCGTGAGATGTTTGTTTACATGAATAATTCCGGTGCAGATATGCATTCTTTCCATAAATATTATCGAGAGCCTGATATGTACACCTGTCATGTGGGCGATGGAGCTGCAGTGCTTCAGGGGACAAGGTCCCGAGACAGAAGATAAGCCAGTAAACAAATGCATAAACCATGTGATTGCAGGTAGGGTTATGTTCTCAGGAGAAAGGAGAGTGAGGGGTATGGATAAGCTGTGGTAGGAAAACTCAGAAAAATAAAATATTTAGAAGAAATACACGCACACCTAATTCAGTGGAATTTAAGTAATGTGTAAGTGTGGACAAATTATAATTTTGATAGAACATACATATAGCATTCAGGATTTTTGTTTGTTTACACCCAAATGTTTTGTAGTTGCCCTTAGATTTAGGGTCAAAAAATCGGTTGACTACTTAGAATTTAACATGGTACCCAGCTACTGGGTACCATGTTCCCAATTCAAGCCTGGAAATTCTTTTTTATTGAATATCTTGTATATTTTAGGTGCTATACTGGGTACACAGAAATGCGTAAGAAGTGATTTTGTGCCTTACAAGCTTAACATCTGACTGGGTATTTTATGAAGTTTGCAGAAATCATGTAAATAACACACTTTTTAAAAAATTTTTATTTTATATTAGACTATAGTTGATTTACAATGTTAGTTTCAGTTGTACAGCAAAGTAATTCAGTTACACATACATATATATATATATATATATATTCTTTTTCAAATTCTTTTCCCATTTTGGTAAAAAACACTCTTTTTTAAAAAAGAAAGCTAAAGTTAACAGTTTTGTTATGTAACTGATGAAGATTGCCCAGAAGTTATCTTGTTAAAAAATCTCTGATCTATTTATATCATTCCCTATTTCATTATTTCTTTTGAAGGAAATATAAAGTGTTAGAAAATGATACAAATAATTTTAGCAAAGCTTACAGACTCGTGAAAGTTTGTACAGTGTTATCCTGTCCTAAGGTTACATTGTCATGTAAAGATACATTTCTGCAGTGATGGTACGAGTGAAACTGAAATTGCCCACAAATCAGGCTGTGATCCAGGACAGCCGACTCTTCACTGACAAGAAACAGTTTCCAAGTTAACGTGCCTTCTTGAGGTTCTAACTTTTCAATCAACTAACGCATGACCATCCCTTTGAAAAATAGTTAAAATCACAACCTTTACTAATAAGATACATTTTAATGCTTATTTGTGTTCATGTTTGTATTTGAGGGAACGAAAGTGGAACTTTCTCTTTTTTAAAATTATATTTTTAGTATGTTTCCTTGACTTTTTTTTTAATTGCATCTTTATTGCACTTTGTAGATATTGCGTTTTTTACAAATTGAAGTTTTGTGGCAACTCTGTGTTGAGTAAGTCTATCACTGCTGTTTTTCTAACAGCATTTGCTCACTTTACATGTCTGTGTTACATTTGGTAATTCTTGTTATATTTCAGACTTTTTAATTATTATTACATTTCTTATGGTGGCCTGTGATCTTTGATCTTTGATGTTACTACTACAACTCTATTAACCAATTTCGATTTTCAGTTTTCTGCCTCTTAAAAAAGTAGTGGAGTGCTCAACAAAATCCAGAATTTTTCTTTGCTCTGGGTTCTTTATTTCTCTTGTGCCCTAGAAAGGCTAGGGTGGGTTATGGAGCTAGAAAATTCATTGTGTTCCTTATGTGCTCACCATTCCTGGGGTCCCGCTGTCCACTTCGAGGCGTTTTTCCTAGTGAATGTTTTGAACTGTTACTGGAGTGAGCAGGTTTATAGAACAAGAGAAGGTAAACGTCAGACTGCAGTTTAGAGTCTGCTTCTAGTCTTCTTCAGGTGACGTACCTTTCCATGTGGGAAAGTTCTAACGGGAAGGACCAGGCAGGCGGCTGGGCTCCAGGGTGGCGGTCTCTGCGTGTTTATTAAACCCCTGACCAACCAGGTGAAGGAGGGCTGAAGATGCCCGTGTCAGCGTGGGAAAGGAGGCGGGGCAAAGTCAGAAGACGGAAGTGACGCAGCGAAGACCAGGAGTGGAGGCGGTAGGGACGGTTCGGAAGAGCGGGGGGTGCACTTCCGGGGCACCGGGCAGGTCTGAGCTGGGTTCTGGCCGCGTGGCCTTTAGCGAGTCCTGAACCTCTGCGCCCGCTTCCGCGCCATGAAGTGAGAAAAAGAATACGAATTTAAACGATGCATGTAAAGCGCTCGGTTTACCTGCATGCGACGTGCTTCCAGAAGTGCAGGTTGTCGCCGCCGTTTAAGGTCGAGGGCGCTGGTCCCCCTCCTCGGAGCGGCACTGAGCCGGCGGGGCCGTGGAGCCCGGCCGCGTCCCGCCCTCAGCGCCGGGGGTCCAGAAGTCGGTGCGGGCGGGACCCTCTCCGCAGCGCGGTGCCGGCGCAGGGCCTTCCGGCCTCCGCCCGGGAGGGGCGTCCCGGGTGCGACTGCACAGCCGGGGCCGCGGGAGGAGGGCACGGCCGCAGACCCCACGTACACAGCTGGGCTGGCGGAGCCGCGCCGCGGCCGCGAGGAGACCCCCGACGGCGGGCGCTGCCCTCGGGCCGGGCCGCGCGCTCTGCTGCTTCCCCCGAGCCCTGGCCACGCGCCCCGTGGCTCACCCTGCCTGGTTCTTCGCCCTTTACCTTTCGGAGGCGAGACAGAGAAATGGGGAGTGACTGTTCACCTCCGGTCACCAGAAGCCCGGCTCTCCTAGCAGACTCTCCCGTCCCGTCTGTGAGTCAAGCAGACGGCGGTGTGGCTGCCCTGGGCCCCAGAGCCCTCGAGGCCCCGGTGACAGGGCAGGTCCTGATGCCGGAGTCCCGCTGGCTCTCGAGGTCGGGCCCACGAGGATCCTCTTTAACGGAGTGCGCTCGCATAACTAAGCGTCTCCTTTGCTACCGAAATGACCGAAAGGCAGGCGTCTGAGGAGAGGCTCCTGAGGGGAATCTGAGGACATCCTAAGCGTGGGCATTGGGCCTCAGCCCGACACGGCTGTGAGTGCTGGTGTTTATGGTACTTGGCAGTCGCTCTTCCAAGTTTCTGAGTGAGTCGCCTGGTTGCTGTCCGCGCAGGGGTGAGACTCCTCCTCCGGCCGGCTCTTCAGTAGCAGGTGTGTCCACACCTGCCAGACGTGGGCTTTGTGGGTCATCACCGAGAAACTGGAGTGAACTTCCTTCCCACTTAGGAAAACAAAGCGGCATTTCAGCCCTGACGAGCAACACCCTGTTTCTCTACCTGCTCCTTGCTGCAGGGTGTCACCTGCTGCTGTAGGAACATGGAGACAGAAATGCTTCACACTCCACGGTCTCAACTTCAGAAGCAGCTGCTGTGCTGTATGGTAAAGGACTTTGCCATTCTTGTAATTGGTGAATGAAAACACGGTTTAAAAGAAGCCTGATGTAAATAGGCACTGAAAATAAATCTCAAAAGTAAAAGCTAAGTTTTTCAAGATACGTTAGTCCCAGAAGCATAACGTGGGGTCCCCTGACCTGGGCTCCCTGCTTCCTTGACGCCCTTTGGTACCTTCATTTTTTTCCACGTTATGGAAGGATTTGGGTTTGGGAGGGAAACAACTCCATCTCTTTTCTGGTACACCGTAGCTTCCACAATGTGAAGTGACCGAGGGAAAGAGGAAAAAAAAGGCTGATGGAAAAATGAGTTCGGTGATGAAACACAGATGGCCGAGCTCTCCAGAGCAGCGGAAGATAATTCCCGAGAGCAGCCAACAGAAAGGGTGAGAAGCAAGGACAGAGGAAAATACGGTCAGCAGATTATTTTATAGAATAATTTCCCACCTGGGCCGGTCTTCAGGGAATAAGAAACGCGTTAGATGTTGATGGCGCGCAGCTCCCGCCTGGGGCAGAACACACCGCTCTGGGCGAGCGGTGGCCGTGGGGCATCCTCAGCCCGGCAGCCCCTGGGAGACGGTCGCACAGTTGAGTGGGATCTTGAGGGACTGCGCTGCGTTACAGCAGGCGGGTGCCAGACCGAGGACCACAGGCTCCGCTTACGTCCGACTCTAATCCCATCTTGAAGACACGGCGGAATCGAAACACAAATGTTTGTCTTTGTTTTGCTGCGTTGCTAGGTTCCCCTGTCCTGCTCTCTGGTTTGGAATGGCTGTCCTGCACCGTTTGCTGCGTCCTCCAATTGCATTGTGTGTGCAAGCGGCAGGCTTTCCTGAGACCTGCGGGCCGCAAGTTAGATTTCATGGCAGATGTTTTGTCCGTAGCACATAAATCACTGGCCTTGCAGGAGGCCTCAGATACGCGTTGCAAGCTGGATGGTTAACAGAGAGCCACCTTAAGAATTCAAACGCGTGACTGGCGCTGTAGCTTTAAACACTGAGGACTTGTCTGGAATAGAAAAGCAGTGAGCAGCCGAGTTAAATTTAAAAGGCTGGTTTGTTGGTTGTGTGTGTTTCATCGTTATAAGGTTTCCTGGCACCTTCCAAGCTTCCCTTCAGACATTCACTTGCGTTATTCCTTCACGTGTTAAATGATAAAGCAAAAAGAAACGAGACAGTTGAAAGCGAACAGACAGCATTAATGTGCCCCTGAGCCTGGAATGGTGGCAGTTTTACTAGGTTAATTGGCACATTTGTAGGATTAAAATCACCGAATGCTCATTTTGGATGATCTTCCTCAGAAAACATTCAAACTTAAAAATCTGAACTTTCTATCGTGCACATTGGAGGCATCTTTTCAAAAATGCTTCCCTGAGTTCTGTACTGAAAAGGTCAAAATTACACCACTCGCTACTTTGGTTGCTTTCCAAGTAGTGTCCTGTTCACTTGTTATTAGTAATATATTTCGCCAGTATCAGTATATTATCAAACTCACAGTTCTGCCTCCTGAATTCCAGGCCCTTCCCCTTTCTGTTCCGAAGTGGAGGATGGTGTGGGGATAAAAAGGTGATAAATGGCAGCATATGCTGTTTTCTTAAGTTTGGGAAGTTACGGAAGATTCTGGGGCAGTATGTGTACGGTTCTAAGCAATCGCAGTAAGCATCTTGAAAGCGTGGTGGAAATGTGTACTCTTTACGGGGCAGCATGCCAACCTGTTCACCGTGTGTTTGGGAGCAGGGAAAGGAGACGGAGTGTATCCCAGGCACAGACAGTGCTTAGGGTTGGGCAGGACCCCTTTCCTCCTGGGCCTCGGACGCAGCCGTCAGCCACCTGGGAGGTACCCGTGTGCGTGGCGCCCTGCGGACACCAGCGTGAGGTGGGGAAAGGTTGCTCTGCTCCCCACACAGTCTCCCTGCTACGCGTGGAGTACTTGGCTTTTCCTCTGGAGGAGGAAATACCAAAAAGAGAGCAAAGACGAGAGAAAGGAGAGGGAAAGAAGGAAGGGAGGGTGAGTGGAAGGAGGTAAGGAAGGAAACTCCATTCATATGGAAAACATGGTGTTGAACAAAACAGTTCCTATCCATCTGGTGGTTATTATAGTTACATCTGTATCCAGTGCTATAAAAATTGAACATTTTGAGCGTTTAGCATGTGCCAGACACACCACCAAGTACTTGACCCCTGTTGACTCGCTGAATCATCCTAAGAGCCCCTCCCTGCAGGATGACCAGCAGGGTCCTGTTCCACAGACGAGGACCCTCACCTAGGAGTGTGTCGCCTGCCTCGTCTTTCCACTGCAAGGGACAGAGCTGGTTACGAACAAACCCAGGGCACAGGAGCCAAGGGCAGGCATCTGGGGCTCATCCCAGCACTGAGAGCCTGAGGGGCCGGGGGGCACTGGTTAAAAGAGGCCTCTGAAGGAACCAAACAAGGTAAGAGCGTACCGCGAGCAGAATACATCTACTTGGAAAATTTCACTGGAGTCAGCCAAGCTGCTGGGCCCCTAAAAATCACCTCAATGTGCACACGTGATGTCACAGACCCAGAGAAACACGGTACCGGCAGCGGTGGCGGAGTCAGCAGTGATGATGACATCAAGTACGTTTACTATGAACAAGACCATCACAGATTATATCAGTTAATCTTTGCAGCGCCCTTGTGAGGTACAGTGCCCCACCTTTTACAAAAGAAGAAATGTAGACTTGAACAAAGTTAGGATTTGCCCAAAGCTTTAGGAAAAAAGGCAAAACTCAAATCCAGGTTAGAGGAATTTTTTTTTTTTTAGCACCATTATCTGCTTCCCCAAATTCAAGGTTAAAGGTTGAATTTAACTTTTATCTTTATCTAACTACATAAATCATTAGTTAATATTAACTTCCTTGCTGGATCCTCTGGGTTTTATACCACAAGGAAGAATCCACCCAAATTACATAACTGTTTTAATCGCTCCAAATTAAAATTATTTGCTGAAGCAGCAAAGCCAGATAGTAAGGAAACCGTATCATCAGTACAATGGAAGCTATTTGTGTGAAACAAAACATACAATTCCTTGTCCTCAAGCTCCAAAAAGAATCATGGGTCTTATATGTCCCGGCCTGATGATGCATTAGTTGTGTAATTTATAACGGGCTCTTCTAAGCAAGTTATATCTAGATTTTCGGTAGCAATTACAGACCGGGAGGGGTTCGATGGAATTGATGTACAGATTTCAAGCTACTTTAGGGAATCCCAAGTGTTTGTAAGATCAGCATGAGAGAATTCATATCGTGTGGCCTGAACTTCAGATACAGTTGATCTAAGTTGGAAATAACTCCCCTCATAAAGTTATACATCATTATACTTGGAAATTTTCGGGAAAGGCAGCGTTTGTGGCCTCAGTGGAGGAAGGTGCGTGTCTCGCGATACAAGACCGCTTGAGTTTGTGTGTTTACAACAGCTCCTGGGTCCTTCCGAACCCTCCCGTCCGCACCGGTACTGTCTTTGCCCTTCCTGGTGACTATGGCCTGAAGAGGTCCAGGCTTTGGGGAGACCCCGAGGGCCCCTCCCTGCATCCTGCCATGGGGCCCCCCTCCGTGTCCCCGCCAGCGTCTTCTCGAGGGGGGACTCAGAAGGCGGTTCAGGACCCACAGAACCCCTCTGCTTTGGTCACCTGTCTGGTCACTTGCAGTGACGGTGGGGGTCAGGGGTCAACTTGACTTTGACTCTCAGCGCTGCCTTCCTCCTGGAGCTATAGGGCTCACCAGGGGTACGTGTGAAACACCAGCCTGCCTCCCGCGCTCCCACCCTGCGCGCTCCCTCTCGGTCACCGTCAGGGTGTAGCGGCCCTCTCGTCCGCCGGGGCCCTGAGAGGAGCGAGTGCAGGAGAAGACCGTCTGCTTCGCTGCTCTGCTGGACGTAGGGAGAGAGGAGCCTAAACCAGAGGGCAACGTGACAGGGCCATTTATTCCTGTCAGCTGGGCCCTCTAAGTATTGCTGTGTGTCCCGAGACGGCACTTACCCGATTTCCGGTTGACAAATTGGAGGGAGAAGACAGCGCATGTAGCCAAATGTTATCATAACTTTGTATGGGGAATAATCTGTACAACTATTGACTCACTAAGTTTTACACCTGAAACTAATATAATATTGTTAAGTGAACTACACTTCAGACAAGATCAGGTGTGTTCAGGGTGGGGTGGCTGTAGACTTTACACTTCAGATAAAAATTTTTTTTTTAAGATTATAAAATACAGCTTTTCATTAGAATAGGCCCTTACCGTGTGACCCTCATGGGTTCAGGCATTAACTGCTTCTGGTTTTAAAGTCTCAGATATTCTCACTTTATGGGGACAAGGTGTCCCGCAGTCACCATGCTCCTTGTCGCCCCAGGCATGCTTGTCACGTAAAGCTTATTTTTTCATGCCGGCCGCCCTTTCAATGTGCGGTTTGGGGAAGGGATACCACGAACATGCAATAAATATGTAACTAAAAAGAAAACTGAAATGATCTGGTTTGATTTCAGAGTTAGCTTCACGCGGTAGGTATGTGACCTTGACAGTGGCATCATCACAAGCCGTCCCGGGGGGCGTGTCTCGGAGACCGGCGGGGGTCGCGCTGCTGCGGCCCCCCGGTCTGCGGGGAAGAGCACCCCGTGGAGACCGGGGCAGCCGCGGGGGCGCCGGCCGCTAACCGTCGGTCCCCTCTGTCCCCGCAGGGCCGCGTCAGCTGCACGGGACGCCTGATGGTGCAGGCCGTGAACCAGAGAGGCCGCAGCCCCCGCTCGCCCGCCGGCCAGCCCCACGGCAGAAGGTATCCCGCGCGTCCCTTCCCGGGCCCTGCTGCTCTTTTACTGTCGCTATAACCCAGCGCTGCCGGCGTCGCGGGGACGCCACAGGAGAGAACGCACTTGGGGGACAGGGTGGGGGCACGGCAGGAAGCGTGGCGGCGTGTGGCTCCTCTGTAGCTGGGGGCGGGGTGGAGGACACGTGCCGCGTGTGGGCGGGCGGCAGCCATGTCACCACGGACACGCCGGTCGGTGGCACCCAGGCTCTAGCCACGCCTTCCTCACCAGCCTCACGCGGGCTGCCCTCCGGGTCTCTAAGATCGGCTCGTGTGCCAAGCTTCCTCCTCCGGTCGCTTAGGTCACAGGCTTGTCGCAGACCCTAGCCTCGTAGGTCAGACCTGCCGTACTTTGGATGCTCTCCTCGCCCCGTGGCCCCGAGCGAGCGCACGTGAGGACGGCCAGCGGGGCTGCGGGTCTCAGTGACTCACGTGGCTACCGCAGGGGCCGGTGATTGGGCGGCCGGTCCCGGGGCCCAGTGCAGGGGGGGGACACGCCAGTGAGGCCCCCGGGGGAGCAGGACGCGGCCAGCAGCAGCGGGGTTGATGCCGGCTTCCGGGGCGGGACTTGCTCGCAGCCTCACCCGCCCCGCGTCCGTGAGCACAGCACCGCGGTAGCAGGTCCACTCTCGCCGGCTTTACTCGGGGCCTAACGTGCATTTCAGCCGTTCGTGGGCCCCTGACTCCTGACAGGGCGTTGTGCTCATAAACGAGGCCAGGCGGGTGAGGGCTGCTGGTTACTAGCGTATCATACCGATTTTTCATGCGCTTTGCTCCTACTTTTGCTACTGAGGTGTTGCTTAACTTACCTTACAGTGATCACTGGCAGGGTTCGTTTCAACACCTCACCCCTAGGTCTGCCCTGCAGTCACGTTAAATCATGTGGCTTTTACAGGCGGCTCGGCAGCATACTCCAAAGCAAGAAAGATGCACACAGTCTGGGAGATTTGCACAACTTTACGTTAAAGCAAAAAAAGAAAAAAAAATACCGCTTTAGGCACATGGTTAACGGATACAGAAGAAAACCTGCCTAAGATGATGTGATTTGTTTTCCTGGTTAATGTGAAAAGAAATTTTTATTAGAAGGATATTCATTCTTTTTAAATAATAAGAACTTTTCATTTCCTGCAAGTTTACAATCACAGTGGAAAGCTGTACTAATTTCTGTTGAAAAATATTTGGTAATAAATGAGCAACAGCTGCTGCTTCTCATACAGCTTTAAAAATAGTTACTTAGGAAAACATAGGTTACTGCTAGTTCCCCATTTTCCCCTTTCACGATTTATGCGAGCTGTAAGGATTAGGATAGCAGATTATTAAATGTATCATAAACTTCCACATGAAACAAGATTTTGTTTTACTGACACTTTTTATGGTATAAACCCTGGGATTAGGAGCTAGGTAAGCAGGTAAGGAAGCTATATTATTACCCCATGTATTATAGAGATGACTAAGAACCTGACAATACCTACTATCTGTCTATTTATCTATATTACCTATCATCTATGTGTCGTTCTCCCTCCCTCCCCCCATCCTTCTTTCCATTTATCTATATTGTCTGTCTATATTTGTGGCGTTCTCCCTGCTCTCCCACCTTTCTTTCCATCTGTCTGTATTTATCTATGTGTCATTCTCCCTCCCTCTTTCTCTGCCCCCCATCTTTCTTTCCATCTATTTAACTATATTTGTGGCATTCTCCCTCCCCTCCCCCATCTTTCTTTCCATCTGTTGGTTTTCTCTCTCTCGTCCGAAGGTCTCGTTCGAGATCCAGGGACAGTGCCGACGAAGGTGAACCGATTCAGGAGCGATTCTTCCGACCGCACTTCCTGCAGGCTCCCGGGGACCTGACGGTCCAGGAGGGCAGGCTCTGCAGGATGGACTGCAAGGTGAGGGGCGCGGGTGCCTTCCTTCTCCCTGCAATACTGCTTCCCTTTAGTTCCTTTTGGGGAAATTATGTAAAAGTATACATCTTTAAAATGTTTTCTAGCAGAAGAGGAGAGAAAATGAGTGGAACACACTAAATATTTCTATACATTTCAAATCATTCTTTTCCTTGACTTTTAAGTTTTTGTTGAATATGTCCTTTACCTAGAAACCTGTATACCATTCTCCAGAAAGTGAACTGGGAGGTTTTGTCCCTCAAAGTCGCCCTTTGTGTTGAAGTAATGACTGTGTTGGATCTGTCCTCTGTCCTGATCTTACTTATATTCACTCTGTTTTCGTACAAATTTTGTATCCACACACCTACTCTCTCAGGCCTCCCATTTCCTGTTTCTAAGAGACATCCAAGCAGCACCTTCATTCCGTCGCTTTACAATAGGGCTTCTTAACCAGGTCCTGGGGTGAACAGGTCTCATCAGGTGTGTGGGCCTGTAATTACACAGGAGGTTGTATGTGGTACACCTGCCATCAGCTTCCCAGAGGACCTCAAGGCCAAAAATGTAGCAACCACTGGTCTGAAATTTTTTGATTGTTTTGTGTTTTTGCCCCATTATTTATTGACCTTAAATTTAAATTTTAGCCCTGAAATACAAATAAGCTTTTAAAAAAATAATTTGGGCTCTCTCTGCTGGTTATGTCTGGAATTGCAGAACACAAGATGTAAGGCACTTAGAGGGTTAACTCTGGGCTTGTAGAAATGTTTAAAAAGCTTGTAGAAATGTTTTAAAAATGTATAAAGTACTTTCCAGCATAATTTTTTAATATAAATTTATTTTTTGGCTGTGTTGGGTTTTCGTTGCTGTGCGTGGGCTTCTCATTGCGGTGGCTTCTCGTTTTGGAGCACAGGCCCTAGGTGTGCGGGCTCAGTAGTTATGGCTCGCAGGCTCTAGAGTGCAGGTTCAGTAGTTGTGGCGCACGGGCTTAGTTGCTCCGTGTCATGTGAGATCTTCCCGGACTAGGGATCAAACCCGTGTCCCCTGCATTGGCAGGTGGGTTCTTAACCACTGCACCACCAGGGAAGTCCCTCCGGCGTAATTTTTTTTTTTTTTTTTTTTTTTTTGCGGTACGCGGGCCTCTCACTGCTGTGGCCTCTCCCGTTGCGGAGCACAGGCTCCAGACGCGCAGGCTCAGCGGCCGTGGCTCCCGGGCCCAGCCGCTCCGCGGCATGTGGGATCTTCCCGGACCGGGACACGAACCCGTGTCCCCTGCATCGGCAGGCGGACTCTCAACCACTGCACCACCAGGGAAGCCCCGTAGTTTTTTTATTTTATATTGAACCATAGTTGATTAACAGTGTTGTGTTAGTTTCAGGTGTACAGCAAAGTGACTGAGTTATGCATATGCATGTATCTATTCTTTTTCCAAGTTCTTTTCCCATTTAGGTTGTTACAGAATACTGAGCAGAGTTCCCTGCGCTCTACAGTAGGTCCCTGTTGGTTATCTGTTTTGTATATAGCAGTGTGTGTTATGTCAGTCCCAATCTCCCAATTCATCTCTCCCTGCCCCCACCCTTCCCCCCGGTAACAATAAGTTCATTCTCTAAGTCTGTGAGTGTGTTTTGTAAATTAGTTCATTTGTATCCATTTTTAGATTCCACATATGGTATTTCTCTGTCTGATTTACTTCACTTAGTATGATCATCTCCAGGTCCATCCATGTTGCTGCAAATGGCATTATTTCATTCCTTTTTATGGCTGAGTGGTATTCCATTGTATACATGTACCACATCTTCTTTATCCATTACTTGTTGCTGGACATTTAGGTTGGCTCTGTGTCTTGGCTATTGTAAATAGTGCTGCTATGAACATTGGGGTTCATGTGTCTTTCCGAATTATGGTTTTCTCCAGGTATTTGCCCAGGAGTGGGATTGCTGGGTCGTATGGTAGTCCTATTTTTAGTTTTTTAAGGAACCTCCATACTGTTCTCCATAGTGGCTGTATCAGTTTACATTCCCAACAGGAGTGCAAGAGGGTTCCCTTTTCTCCACACCCTCTCCACCATTTATTGTTTGTAAACTTTTTTTTTTTGGCTGTGTTGGGTCTTCGTTTCTGTGCGAGGGCTTTCTCCAGTTGCGGCGAGCGGGGGCCACTCTTCATCGCCGTGCGCGGGCCTCTCACTGTCGCAGCCTCTCCCGTTGCGGAGCACAGGCTCCGGACGCGCAGGCTCAGCGGCCATGG
>NC_041222.1:106820124-106840043 GCF_002837175.3 Physeter macrocephalus | reverse complement strand
CAGGCCCAGCGGCCATGGCTCACGGGCCCAGCCGCTCTGCGGCACGTGGGATCCTCCCAGACCGGGGCTCGAACCCGTGTCCCCTGCATTGGCAGGTGGATTCTCAACCACTGCACTACCAGGGAAACCCATTTGTAAACTTTCTGATGATAGCCCTTCTGACTGGTGTGAGGTGATACATCACTGTAGTTTCGATTTGCATTTCTCTAATAATCAGCAGTGTTGAGCATCTTTTCATGTGCCTGTGTATGTCGTCTTTGGAGAAATGTCTATTTAGGACTTCGGCCCATTTTTTGATTGGGTGGTTGTTTGATTTTTGGTTTTTTTGTTATTGAGCCACATGAGCTGTTTGTTTGTACATTTTGGAGACTACCCTTGCAATCGCATTGTTTGCAACATAATTCTTTTTACGGTATAAGTGTACAGATTCAGTTTCAGTGTGTATATATTTATATGTGTACATTTATTTGGGGTCTGTAACTAAGAATTCATACAGACCACCTGTAAAATGACATTTGAGTCCCCAGGGGAAATTTTATTTTAGAAAATTAGATGATACCAAGGGATTACTATTAATGTTAATTTTATGTGTAAAAAGGGAGCTGTGACTGTGTAAGAAGAATCTGGTCTTTTAGAGTGATACTCCATAAAGTATCAAGTTTGGGGGCTATTTTTAAAATATGAAAAATTACAAAAGAGAGTGAATCTAGGCGATGGCTACATGGAGATTCACAATACTATTGGCTCTACTTTTGATCACATTTAAGAAAGAAATCATAGCACTTTATTTTTCTGCGAGTGACACAGCTGTCCTTGAAATGCCTGCCTTTAAAAGAATATTGGAAACAAAAGGTAATATGTTGATTTTACTGTTATGATCAGACCTGGACAAATGTGGCAAATCTTGTCACAAGGACAGACAGAGTGCTGTTACTCAGTTCAGGAAAAAAAATCTTTTCCAGTGTATTTAAACTTTAAGAGGGAAAAAAGAATCACGGGCACAGGCCAGTCACTCAGGCAGCTGCTGGGCCCCCGACTCGCTCCCCAGACACTGACTGCCCCGGCAGGAGTAAACTCCTCTGCTTCCCCGCGTTCCCACGGCAGCCAGAGCCGCCCACCTGTCCAGGCTGGCGCCCGCTTACAGTGACCCAGTTCCTGAAGTCAGGCCCGCCTTGCCGGCCTCAGAGGGAGAGGACTCGGCCTTCCCCTCTTCCCCTCTGCCCGGCCGCGCAGCTCTGGCCCAGGCGGGCCCAGAGTGCGTGCGGCGTCTCCCTCCTAAACCTGCTGCGGCCTCACCAGTACCTGACCGGCCAGGAGGGCCAGGTGTGCAGCACGCGCGGGAGAGCCCACCCGCTTCCTCCGTGCACCTGTGCTGGCCCGACAGGTAGAGCGGGCGTGGAGCGCCAGGGGTGGCAGGTGGACGGATGGGAGGGTGCAGAGCCTGGCCCGCTTTTAGCCAGTGACTTAATTGTTTTCTGTAAATTCCTAGGCCTTTGCTGTCTGTTGGGGGGTGAGGCATCCCGGGGGCAGTATACATGAGCGCCACACGGCAGCAGTGGAATGTGCGAGTTCTCTGGCTGATTTTGGCAGAGCTGATTCTCAAAAGACTCGGTTTACAGTCCCACTGACATCTTTCCGTATGTGATTTCCCACTGGTACATTTGGGGTGGGGTGAAAGGGCCTTCCTTACTGGTGCTTTTCTTCCCGTTCAGAATGCAGGGCCCTAGAGTAAAGAGCTGACAGACGGTGGCCACCCCTCCCTTCGCTGCACACCATGCTGTTAGCCATTAAACGTGCTTTTGTCTGATCTCTGGTCAGCATGACTGTCATGGTCTGGAGAGTGGTGCTTTTTTTTTTTTTTTTAATGTTTCCATTGTGAGGCTAATTTGTTCAGATGGCTTTCTGGGTAATTTCGTATGGCTCCTATTACTTCCTTTCAAGGATTATAAAATAATAACAGCCCTGTGTCTTAATGGCCGCGTTAACTAATGTCTCCGCAGCTAAAGCAGCCTTGATGAGAGGCTTTATCGCGAACCATGCGAGCTGAGTGTGAGTCCTTGTCATGGTCGGACATCTTTTTTCCAAAGGGCTCAGAGCCCTGGGCTGACATCACCCTCAGCATCTTTATAACCTAGGTGAGGAAAGACGATGGCGAATGTTTTTAGTCCCCATTCCACCCTTCTCTGGGCTGCTGTGTAAGAAATGTTTAGAAGTGAGCCCGTATGTGCCGAGAAGCTATTCAAAGATTTTAAGCAAGAGAAACGTGGGCTTCCCTGGTGGCGCAGTGGTTGAGAACCCGCCTGCCAATGCAGGGGACACGGGTTCGAGCCCCGGTCCGGGAGGATCCCACATGCCGCGGAGCAACTAAGCCCGTGAGCCACAACTACTGAGCCTGCGCTCTAGAGCCCACAAGCCACAGCTACTGAGCCCACGTGCCACAACTACTGAAGCCCACGTGCCTAGAGCCCGTGCTCCACAACAAGAGAAGCCACCTCAGTGAGAAGCCCGCGCACCGCAACAAGGACCCGATGCGGCCAAAAATAAGTAAATAAGTAAGTAAGAGACGTGACCTGATGCTAAGAGCCTCATGTTGTCCGGAAGGAGGAGTCTGTGCCGGTGTCTTAGGTGTTCGTGACTTCGCTCTGTTTCCGTAGCAGAGGAATTCATTCGCATTTCCTTCCCGGTTTAGGTCAGTGGGCTGCCAACCCCCGATCTCAGCTGGCTGCTGGACGGCAAGCCCATCCGCCAGGACAGCACCCACAAGATGCTGGTGCGAGAGAACGGGGTGCACTCTCTGATCATCGAGCCCGTCACAGCCCGGGACGCCGGCATCTACACGTGCGTGGCCACCAACCGGGCTGGACACAACTCCTTCAGCCTGGAGCTCGTGGTCGCAGGTAGGTCCCGGGAACCTCTCCCAGGGTGAGCGTCAGATGTAGGAACAAACTAACCCACGTGGAAAGTACATCAAACCGCTGAAAAAAACAGACTGTTATCATCAACGTGTTAAGACCTGGCAAGTCAGAAACATCACTTTTTCTTCGCCGTAGCCGTGGTTATTTTTCTTCCCTTCCCCCGTCAGCCTGGCAGCCAAAGGAAAGGGTTTGAGCAGTTTTTCTTTTTCTGGGCCGTTCCCCTTCTCCTGGGCCCCCAGTGTCACACAGGAAAGGCAGCAGCAGCCCGGCCTCCAGGAGCCAGACGCTGTAGGAGAAAGTGCTCATGCGGCAAGTTCTCCACGTAGACCTAGCTTTTGAAGTCATGTGCAGTGATTTCAAAATTCAAAACTTGGAAACACTGTGATCTACCCCCAGTGGCATAGACAGATTAAACTCAGGTTTGCTTTTTAATTGACTATATATCTTTACGAAATTTACCCACCAGAATAAAGTTTTACCCTTAGGTATGGGAAACGAGTTTAGGGAAAGGTTCAGTGTCCTGAGGAGCAGAGCATGAGTAGAGAGCCTGATCTCTGGGCTCATCTGAAAGAAGCGGCAGAACGGAGCGTTTGTTTCTCATCGCTGCGTGCGAAGCGCTCACCCGCTCCTCACGGCAGCCCCATGAGGCGGTCAGCAAATGGGAATTGGGAGAGATGAAGTGACTTTCCCAGGGGCCGGGCTCCGGTGCCCCTCCGGTGCCAGGAGCCTTCGAGCTCCCTGGGAAACAGCAGCAGCGAGGACGCGGCGGGCGGCCCGGCTACAGTCCGGGCTGGGGATTCGCGTGACAACGAACACCTAGACGTGTTCGCACAAGAACGTGGGCAGCGTGCAGCCTGTGTGTCAGACCCGCTTCAGTTTCACGCCTTCCTCCAGCCCTCCCTCCTCAAAAACTCAACTGTTGGGGTCCCCCCATCGACCACACCTGTCCTCGGGCCCGAGGTGCCCCCGTCGGCACTTCCGGAGGAAGTCCGGGCTCAGCTCCCAGCCCAGCTCTCGTTTTCTGGCTGTGTCCTCCGGCAGCTCTGTCTCTGCACCCCCACGAGCCTGCCTAGCCGAGCTCCAGGACGTAGATGTGACACCTACTGTGGAGGCTCGCTGCGGCCTAAAGGCCTGTCTTACACGTTTTATGCTCTTTTGAAGACTGGGACCCAGGAAGAGCACCGAGTGAGGTCTCCTCCCAGAGTAGCCCAGGTCAAGTAACCACAAAAAAGTCCAATAAAAATTCACCCTCTACGTAATTCAAGGTCATAGAGGGTCTTAGGTTTTTAAAAATTTCAGGTAGAACGTTTACCTCTGCTTTGCTATTATTTGTCACAGAGGAGGGAGTGGAGAAGGCCGCCCCCTCAGACTCATTGTTGGTAGCTAGGATGATGGTAGCTAAGACACATTCTTCCTCTGGGACTGTCCCCACCGCAGATCCAAGGAAACACTGATGGTAATAATCAGAGTGTTACTAACAGTTCTGATTTTTCCGGACTGGGTAATAGTCGTCGTTTTCATAGCTTTCTTCAAAGAAATACAAATTGGAACTTGTATAGAATGTACATTCCTAGTGTTTAGGTAACTATTTAAAGCTGCCTCTCCTCTTGTCTCCCCCTTTATAGCCTGTGGTATGTCTCTCTTAAGCCAGGACCTAGAAATCCTCAGTCTTTGGGCCAGCAGGGCGGGAATCTAGCGGATCAGCGTTGCTAGACGGCAGCGGTGGGCTGAGGCGGGGACCCTCATCAGTCCCCGCCAGCCTGCCGGAGGTCCCCCGAGAGCACTCAGGCGGGCGCTCCGGGGAGCAGATGCGGGCCTGTCGGACGTGAACTGATTGAGGAGAGAAAGGAGTGGGATGAAGGGTAGGAACCTTCCTTGGTGGAGGAGGGATTCCTTGGAGAGAGGACAAGCATCCTGCACCTGACGTGAAAAACGACATCAGCAAACTTGAGCGGTATTGCTGAAAGCACCTGCCTTCTTTTGTGATGCCTTTTGCACCCGTCACGGGTAGGTAATCCATCTCGTGTCTTCGTAGCTAAGGAAGCGTACAAGGCCCCAGTGTTCCTCGAGAAGCTGCAGAACACGGGGGTGGCGGACGGGTACCCGGTGCGGCTGGAATGCCGGGTGTCCGGGGTGCCGCCGCCGCAGATATTTTGGAAGAAGGAAAACGAGTCGCTCACTCACAGCACGGACCGCGTGAGGTGAGAGCCCACGGGGCCGCCCCCCACCCACCTGCCCTTTCCGGAGGCGGCTGCCCTGCCGTGCGCTGCAGCGGCTCCCCGCCTAGCGCAGGCAGTGCTTTGCGGGGGCAGATCCTCCCCTGGGAATTAAGTGCTCGGCTTCCTTCAGCCTCCCGGCCCCTCCCCTCTCCCATTAGCTGTCACGGGCTGGCGGCCCGTGCAGAATTAGGAGGACCCTGTTATCCGCTGCTCGCACAGTTCTGTTTCTCATGAGCTCAGGAAAAGCGAGGCTTCGTGTCCTGAAACATTTCGCGCCCTATGGCCATGTCCGTCTTTTGCAGCTTGCACCAGGACAACTACGGCTACGTGTGTCTGCTCATCCAGGGAGCCACCAAGGACGACGCTGGCTGGTACACGGTGTCGGCCAAGAACGAGGCGGGGATCGTGTCCTGCACGGCCCGGCTGGACGTCTACAGTGAGTGCCCCCCCCACCCCCGCCGCCTCGGTGCACTGGTTCCTTCAGTTACGCCAAGCCGGGCGTCGACACACCAAGTCACGTTACTCTGATCGACAGCTGTAGCGCTTCATTTGCCAGAAATTTCACACTGCTCTTTCTCTTTCTATTTATAGTTTCTCAACATTAATAGTGAACCTCGCCAGGAGAACAGTGCCCAAGTATCACTCAGGAACTTTGCGTTTTTAGCAAAACGTGCATGTGGATTTCTCTGGCGTCGGCTACCCAGCTGTGGCTTTCTTACCCAGCACCCTTAGGAGTTAACACCAGGCAAAGGCATAAGCACAGATTTTTCACATTTTGTTACGGCCTTGTGCAAATGACTGCCTTTTAACATTTCTCCCTAAGCTATGATCCTGTCACAGCATCTTAATTCACTCTAAACGTGTGGCCCCTTGAACCTGGAATGCATACTTCCTGTGGCTTAGTGCTTTGTGTTAACATATCTTAAGCAGTTCAGCAGTAGGCTTGTGAGTGTTTGTGTACGTGTATTTGTGTACATGCATCCCAGATTGAAAGAAAAAAGTTCTTAACTAAGTTTACAAACTAGCCCAGTAGCATTATGTGATCTAGTGACAAGAAAACCACTAGGAAAAATTCAGAACTGATTTCACACATAAGAAATGACTGACCTCAACCTTCCCTCTTGCCCGGTTCCTTTCAAACAATTCGTGTTAGAACATCCGTCCAGAGTAACTGATGACTGTCATTACTGTGGCATTTATACATTTTGAGCTTTGAGGTTTTTTTCAAAGTGAGAATCAGGAAGTGTAGCAGCCATTTCAAAGGACTCCCCGAGCTGCAGTGAGTACTGTCAAGATAAACTACACGCTGTCTCTGTCCCCGAGCTGCTGTAGTCCCACCACCCTGTGTAGGCAGTAAACCTGCAACATGAGTAGACTGCAGAACCACCCGTACATTTTAGGACTTGTACCATGGATGTGTTCGGTCTTTCTTTTGCAAAGAACACGTGCCTGGTACACAGCCAGAGCCATGCTACCTGGTTACAGATTCTGAGTTCCGTGTTGTGTCTTGCAGCCCAGTGGCAGCAGCCCCCGCCAAGCACCAAGCCGAAGCGGGTGCGGCCCTCGGCCAGCCGCTACGCCGCGCTCTCGGACCAGGGACTCGACATCAGGGCTGCGTTCCAGCCCGAGGCCAGCCCGTCCCACCTGATGCTGAGCCCCGGCCTGGTGGAGAGCGAGGACCTGTGAGCTGGCGCTCTCCGCCGAGCCCAGACACTGCAACCGCCGCTGCCTTGACCCACACCCTCCTCTGTCACGGGACGTAAAAGGCAGAAACATACCTTTGGCTCTAAGAAACAAAAGGACACCACAGTCCTACTCTTCTTCCTGGTAAACCAGACGTAGAGGCTGTGTGCGCGATGCTGATTGATTGATAGGAATGCACACCTTGCACGGAGAAGTCACATTCATCAGCCAATTTAAAACTTTGGGAAGTGCTGTGATTCAGGGGGTCTGAAATGCCAAAGTGCTAACGGAAAAAAGGTGACCACGACCTGTGTTGTCCCGAGTGTCTTCACTAGCGTAGGTGCTGCCACCCAGCGTGAGCTCGGGGGGCTCCCCGGAGGTGGCTGCACCACAGGGGACACCGCCTGGGCTCGGCTCCGCGGGGCACTGTGCTCACGCAGCCAGGGACCCACGCGGGGCATGGGAGGAGGAGGGCGCCACCAGGAAGCGCAAGGAAACGCCTGTCTGCAAATCGTTTTCCACTAAACCGTGCGGGAGGAGCCACCTGCCTTCAGTTCTGTTAACATCAAGAGTTTTCTAACAAGGTCAAGACCTTCGTTCTTAACCTTTTTTTCTTTACGTGTAGTAGTTTCTTTTCGTGTTACCTTGGTAGGGCGCTTACTTACAAACCATATTAAAATAATGCGAAGAACTCTGAATAAAGCAGAAGCATATCGCAGTCCATTCCACGAAGGGCGTGCAAACCACCCAAGTGACCAAGGTGTGTAGTATCTGGAGGAGATGGGCTTGGAAGGAGCGGAGCGAGGAGGGGAAGGAAGTACAGGCAGCACACTCAGACTGTGTTCATTTAGAGGAAAGTAGCGGAGCACGAGACGGTAAAGGCCAGGCTTTTCCTTGGTTTTCTTCAAACTTAACCTAAACTAGAAGCGACAAAACAACGCCATTCCCAAGTCAGGGCCTCGAGGGTCAGCCGGAGGGAAGCTCGGGACACTGCAGTGTCGGAGCTGGCGCCGGAGATGGAGGTGCACACCGCAAGTTGAATATGGGCTGAGCTGCGAGGTTGTCACGGATCAGAAACGGCCTGTGGGCACTAGTCTACTTGGGGAGACAAAGACGGGGGTGCCAGAATGCATTTTCTCCATGGCACCGCCATACGGTGGATGGAAACTATGAATTCACTTCCCTGCTGCCACGAGACCTTTTTGCTTTAAGAAGGTGCTGGGTTCCAAGTAGTTTGTAAAGGCATCTCGGCAAAGACTGCTTTTTGAATGCCTGTAATTCTGCATCAGCTAGATGGAGTGGATTCTGACCAGACTTGATGGTTTTAAATCGGAACCAATAAACTTTAAAAAGGAGAAAAAAACAAATTTGGGCTGATATTATAAAACCTGAGTCTTTAATGGTACTTTCCTATGAAGAGAACACACTGTATTCCTTATGCAAAACACATTTATCTTTCATTATTTATAATAAAAATGTTGAACTCTCTTAGCTCAGTTACTCAATTCAATACGTATTTTTTAAGTAATTTTGTATCTGTGTGCCACCGTGTATATTCCATTGTACTGCTTCACATGGACAGCTTTCTACTTCCTTGTAAGAGCACCAACCAAGCAAGCTTTAAATGCCAGGCTGGAGCTCCGGTGCCCACGTTCTGTGCAGAGTGGCACACGTGTCTCTGACCACACCTACGTGCGTTGCTGATGTGGGATTTCAGACACCGTGCAAAGTCTCTCCTGGACCTTTCTATACTGTAGAATTATGACTTAACATCATCTCTTACTTGCCAAATTTTTCTGAATGTGACTTTTTGCTGATTTGCTGGGTTTGGGATTAAGTAGCATTATTTTGCCACCTTTCATGTATTTATAAAGAAATAAGTACTATCTATCTTACTACTTTGGATTGTTGTGCTGGTGTAATGTGGATTTAACATCAATAAATATTTAACAAATAATAGTTGCAATTTTGTGAAGCAAATATTCAGTCGTTTTCATTTTCTACTGCCTGCTGTAATAAACTGGTACCGACTAGAACCACTGTGTCCACTGCAGCGCATTCTCACCTGAGCGCAAGCGGCTGGGACAGAATTGGGCTCCTTGCTAGGACGGGCTCTCACGTGGTCTGTCAGCAGGGGGCACTGGGCTGCTACAGGCCGCGTCACCCCCGCTCCCTCACCAAAACCGGCAGTGAGAATCCCCCTCGGGACAAATCCCGCTCACGCTTTGACTCTGGTCAAGGAGAGTCCTGTGCCTTTTAAGGGACCACCTGATCTGGGATCTGCACGTGGGTGAGAGAGAAGGGGGGTGCACCCCGGGGTGGGGGTCGCTGGGAGCCGACTCAGAACCCCACCTGCCTCAGCAGTTCACCAGACGTGTGCTTGTGAGTAACAGCGGATCCTGTCATCCCCTGGGAAAGCGTCCTGCGACCACATACCATAGCCGCTCTCTTAGGGATTAAGCATATGGGGTTCTGGCTCAAGAGGTCCTCCCCAGACACCAGATCCGCTACTACGTACAGACCCATTTCCTCCAAAAGAAACCTCGGGTGAATGAGAACAGACCCACGTCACAACAGGAGGCGCTGAGGCCCAGCCTCACCGTGACCCCACTGCCCGGCACGGTGACCCACAGTCAGGAGGGAACTCGACACCAAGCTTTCCCGGCGAGTGAAGGGTTTGAACCCCTCACCAGGACCCCAACCTTTAAGGCCTGCCTCCGAGACCAGCCCCCAAGACGTGGAGCTTTGAAAGCCAGCGGGGCTTCTGTCCATGAGACAAGGCTGCAGGGCACTGAGAGATGCTTCTTCCAGGGCTGCATGGACTAGCCCACCCCACGGGCCAGCACAGAGGCCACCGACCGAAAAGCGCCCAGACCCTCTGTGAAGGAGGCTTCTTTGCTTATGTTCAGCCCGAGGGACAGACATCTAGCTGGACACGTGTCAACCCGAATCCTCTCCAGAAACCCCCAAGGGCAGGCGCTGTCTTCACGCCATCCCTTTACCTCCAGATTGCCACTAGCGCCCCTAAAGGGGCCCATGCACTGGCCTGGGGCCCAGGGGACACCTGAATGGCCTAGCTCTGCCAGCCAGGGGGGGCTTACATTTGCGAGTCCTGTAAGTGTAACAGAAACGGTTCTTACCCTGCTACCCTCCGGGGCAGAGCACACAGGCAGCACACTGAAGCACCCCGGTCTCTCTCTCTGTGACACAGAGCAGTGGTCTTCACAGCTATGGCCTGAGGGGCAGGCTTCTAATTAAACACACACCTAGGGGCTGCCTGCAACCCTCTCCAGAGGGAGACCTGTCCTAGTTCACCTGTGTCTCTAAGAAAGGAATGGGCACATGACTAGCAACCAGGTGTGGCTGCCACCCACTGTGATTTAAAATCTTCCAACAAAAGTCCAGGGCCAGAGGCTTCACAGGCGAATTCAATCAAACATTTAGAGAAGAGCTAACACCCACCCTTCTCAAACTCTTCCAAAAAATTGCAGAGGAAGGAACACTCCCAAACTCATTCTACAAGGCCACCATCATCACCCTGATACCAAAACTAGACAAAGATAATCACAAAAAAAGAAAATTACAGGCCAATATCACCGATGAACATAGAGGCAAAAATCCTCAACAAGGGGCTTCCCTGGTGGCGCAGTGGTTGAGAATCCGCCTGCCGATGCAGGGGACATGGGTTCGTGCCCCGGTCCGGGAAGATCCCACATGCCACAGAGCAACTGGGCCCATGAGCCACAACTACTGAGCCTGTGCGTCTGGAGCCTGTGCTCCGCAACAAGAGAGGCCACAACAGTAAGAGGCCTGTGCACCAAGATGAAGAGGGGCCCCCGCTCGCCGCAACTAGAGAAAGCCCTCGCACAGAAACGAGGACCCAACACAGCCAAAAATTAAAAAAAATAAATCCTCAACAAAATACTAGTAAACAGAATCCAACAAAACATTAAAAGGATCATTCACCACGATCAAGTGGGATTTATCCCAGGGATGCAAGGATTCTTCAATATATGCAAATCAATCAATGTGATACACCATATTAACAAACTGAAGAATAATAAATAGCATCATCTCAATAGACACAGAAAAGGCTTTTGACAAAATTCAACAGCGATTTATGATAAAAACTCTCCAGAAAGTGGGCACAGAGGGAACCTACCTCAACATAGTAAAAGTCATATACAACAATCCCACAGCAAACATCATTCTCAATGGTGAAAAACTGAAAGCATTTCCTCTAAGATCAGGAACAAGACAAGGATGTCCACTCTCAACACTATTATTCAACATAGTTTTGGAAGTCCTAGCCATGGCAATCAGAGAAGAAAAAGAAATAAAAGGAATACAAATTGGAAAAGAAGAAGTAAAACTGTCAACTGTTTGCAGGTGACATGATACTACACACAGAAAATCCTAAATATATTACCAGAAAACTACTGGAGCTCATCAGTGAATGTGGTAAAGTTGCAGGATACAAAAATAACACACAGAAATCTCTTGCATTCCTATCCACTAACAACAAAAGATCAGAAGGAGAAATTAAGGGAAAAATCCCATTGACCATCGCAACAAAAAGAATAAAATACCTAAGAATAAACCTACCTAAGAAAGCAAAAGACCTGTACTCAGAAAACTGTAAGACACTGATGAAAGAAATCAGAGACAACACAGAGAGAGAGATATACCACATTCTTGGATTGGAAGAATCAATATTGTGAAAGTGACTATACTACCCAAAGCAATCTACAGATTCAATGCAATCCCTATGATATTTCTTAAAGAATTAGAACAAAAAAATTGTACAATTTCTATGGAGACACAAAAGACCTCGAATACCCAAAGGAATCTTGAGAAAGAAAAACAGAGCTGGAGGAATCAGGCTACCTGACTTTGTACTACAGATCTAAAGTAATCAGAACAGTATGGTACTGTCACAAAGACTGAAATACAGATCAGTGGAACAGGATAGAAAGTCCAGTGATAAACCCACATACATATGGTCAACTAATCTATGATGAACAAGGTAAGAATATACAATTGGGAAAACACAGTCTCTTCAATAAGCGGTGCTGGGAAAAGTGGACAGCTACATGTAAAAGAATGAAATTATAACACTCCCTAACACCATACACAAAAATAAACTCAAAATGGATTAAAGACATAAATGTAAGGTCAGACACTATAAAACACTTAGGAAAAAACATAGGCAGAACACTCTTTAACATAAAACACTGCAGATCTTTTTTGATCCACTTCCTAGAGTACTAAAAATAAAAACAACAATAAACAAATGGAACCTAATTAAACTTAAAAACTATTGCACAGCAAAGGAAACGATAAACAAAATGAAAAGACAACCTATGGACTGGGAGAAAATATTTGCAAACAATGCAACCGACAAGGGATTAATCTCCAAAATATACAAACTCATGCAGCTCAATATCAAAAAAATCAACCCAATCAAAAAATGGACAGAACACCTAAATAGACATTTCTCCAAAGAGACATACAGATGACCAAGAGGCACATGAAAAGATGCTCAACATCGCTAATTATTAGAGAAATGCAAATCAAAACTACAATGAGGTATTCCCTCATACCGGTCAGAGTGGCCAGCATCAAAAAATCTACAAACAATAAATGCTGGAGCGGGTATGGAGAAAAGGGAACCCTACTATGCTGTTGGTGGGAATGTCAACTGGTACAGCCACTATGGAGAACAGTATGGAGGTTCCTTAAAAAACTAAAAATAGAACTACCATATGACCCAGCAATCCCACTCCTGGGCATATACCTGGAGAAAACCATAATTCAGAATGATACATGCACCCCAATGTTCACTGCAGCACTATTTACAATAGTCAAGACATGGAAGCATCATAAGTGTCTACTGACAGATGAATGGATAAAGAAGATGTGGTGTGTATATGTGTGTGTATGTGTATATACACATACACACACATACAATGGAATGTTACTCAGCCATAAAAAAGAACAAAATAATGCCATTTGCAGCAACATGGGTGGCTAGAGATTCTCATACTGTGTGAAGTCAGACACAGAAAGACAAATATATGATATTGTTTATATGTGGAATCTTTAAAAAAAAAAAAGAAGGTACAAATGAACTCATTTACAAAACAAAAGTAGAGTCACGGATGTAGAAAACAAACTTATGGTTACCAGGGGATGGGAGGGGGCAGGGATAAATTAGGAGATTGAGATTGACATATACACACTACTGTATATAAAATAACTAGTAAAGCCCTACTGTATAGCACAGGGACCTCTACTCAATACTCTGTAATGACCTATATGGGAAAAGAATCTTAAAAAAAAGAAGAGTGGATATATGTATAACTGATTCACTTTGCTCTACACCTGAAACTTACACAACATTGTAAATCAACTATACTCCAATAAAAAATTTTTTTAAACTACATACAGAGCCATCATACACTCTAGCTAACCCACTCCTGCGCATATATCTGGAGAAAACCATAATTCGGAAAGACACATGCACCCAGTGTTCATTGCAGCACTATTTACAATAGCCAGGACATGGAAGCAACCTAAATGTCCATTCACAGATGAATGGATAAAGAAGATGTAGCACATATATACAATGGAATATTACTCAGCCATAAAGAAGAATGAAATAATGCCATTTGAGACAACATGGGTGGACCTAGAGATGGTCATAGTGAGTGCAGTCAGCCAGACAGAAAGACAAACACCATATGATGTCTCTTGGGCATACAGGCTGTGATCACTCATGGCTCAGGTTACGGGAGTGCAGACAGGTGGAAGAGACTCAGATAGGGAAGAAAGAAGTTTGGGGAGAACTCTGGACAGAAAGGCACAGAGAGGAGCACAGCCTGCCCTCCAGAATACCACTGGTTTTACACACTCCAGGTTCACAACCACCCGCTCTGTGTTCCAGATGCCAGCATTCACGGAGGCCTACAGCTTGAAGACCAAGAGTCAAGCAAAATATTTCTCTGCCCAGAGTCCTGCCTCTGGTGAGAGAAAATGCAGTCAGAGCACAGACAGCCTGCCAGGTTGTCTGGCCACTGTGCCCCTCCATCTGTCTGTAACTTCCAGATGGGATATAGTTAGCCGACCTGTGTCCCTCTGAGAAGGGAGCCAAATGGGCCAGTCACAGGCGCACAGCAACCAACCCCTCCTGTCCAGGCACCTCCCTAAGGTTAGAGCAACCCCATCTCCAAGCCCCTTTCACATTCTGGAGGTCCAAACTGGGAGCTGCATGTGCACGACGCCGGTGCTCTGGCACCCTCTAGTGGCTGTCCTGTCTAACTGCAGTTTTGAACCCTTCCTCCTGCCCCCCACCCCCCAGCTGGCTGCACTGGCCTTGGGCACCTTCCAGCCTGATTACATTCCCCTTCTTTTTGTAATCACAATAAAGTCACCTACAGAGTTTTAGGATCTCTCCAGAAGGAAGATCTTTTAATCAATACATGTTAACCATGAGAAGTTTCTTTCAAGAATGAAACTGAGGGCTTCCCTGGTGGCGCAGTGGTTGAGAGTCCGCCTGCCGATGCAGGGGACACGGGTTCGTGCCCCGGTCCACGAGGGTCCCACATGCCGCGGAGCGGCTGGGCCCGTGAGTCATGGCCGCTGAGCCTGCGCGTCCGGAGCCTGTGCTCCGCAGGGGGAGAGGCCACGGCAGTGAGAGGCCCGCGTACCGCAAAGGAGGATCCCACATGCCGCGGAGCGGCTGGGCCCGTGAGCCATGGCCGCTGAGCCTGCGCGTCCGGAGCCTGTGCTCCGCAGGGGGAGAGGCCACGGCAGTGAGAGGCCCGCGTACCGCAAAAAAAAAAAAAAAAAAAAAAAAGAATGAAACTGAAATACTGTATTTTTCTCGTTTCCAAATAGAAACAGCTCTAGTTTTGTAGGTCATAAAAATTCCAAAGTTATAAATATGATGTCCTTGGCCAGAGAAAGAAAAGAAACATTTTAGGGCCCCCTCCACTCAACCACCCTTTAAGTCATGTGATTGGGCTTTAAATCAATCAGCTGATCCCTATCTCTCTCTGACCAGGCTTTATATCAGCTCCACCCCCTTTAATGTACCTAACCTAGTATTACTCAACAGTCTGCCCCTGAAACCTGCAACTTCAAAAGTTGGGAACTTTATGTTGATCCCAGCACCAAACACAACTTCAGTGGGGAAAAAAAAAAGGTACAAATGAACTGATTTACAAAACAGAAACAGTCACAGATGTAGAAAACAAACCTAGGATTTGTTTGGAGAAAAGGGGGGGAAATGGGGTGTGGATAAATTGGGAGACTGGCATTGACATATACACACTACTATATATAAAACAGGTAACTAATAAGGACCTACTGCACAGCACAGGGAACTCTACTCCATACACTGTAATGACCTATATGGGAAAAGAATCTTTAAAAGAGTGGATATATGTATAACTCGTTCACTTTGCTGTACACCTGAAACACAACATTGTAAATCTACTATACTCCAATAATTTTTTTTTAAAAAAGAACCTTATACAAAAAAAAAAAATACACCCCTAATAGCCAAACCAATCTTGAGAAAGATAAACAAGGCTGGAAGAATCAGACTCCCTGACTTCACACTATATTACAAAGGTAATATATCAAAACAGTATGGTACTGTCACAAAAACTGAAATATGCACCACTGGAACAGGAAAGAAATCCGGAGATAAACCAGGAACATATGGTCAACTAATCTATGATGAACAAGGCAAGACTATACAGTGGAGAAAAGACAGCCTCGTCAATAAGTGGTGCTGGGAAAACTGGACAGCTACATGTAAAAGAATGAAACTACAACACTCCCTAACACCATACACAAAAATAAACTCACAATGGATTAAAGACCTAAGTGTAAGGCCAGACACTATAAAACGCTTAGAAAAAAACATAGGCAGAACACTCTAACATAAAACACAGCAAGATCTTTTATGATCCACTTACTACAGTATAGAAAATAAAAACAAAAATTAAAAAATGGGACCTAATTAAACTTAAAAACTATTGCACAGCAAAGGAAACCATAAAAAAGACAAAAGGACAACCCTCAGAATGGGAGAAAATATTTGTAAATGAAGCAACTGACAAAGGCTTAATCTCCAACATGTAAAAGCAGCTCATGCAGCTCACTATCAAAAACACAAACACCCAATCCAAAAAATGGGCAGAAAACCTAAATAGACATTTCTCCTACGAAGATATACACATTGCCAAAAAGCACATGAAAGGATGCTCAACATCACTAATCATTAGGGAAATGCAAATCAAAACCACAATGAGGTATCACCTCACACCGGTCAGAATGGCCATCATTTAAAAATCTACAAACAATAAATGCTGGGGAGAGTGGAGAAAAGAGAACCCTCTTGCACTCCTGGTGGGAATGTAAATTGATACAGCCACTATGGAGAACAGTATGGGGGTTCCTTAAAAAACTAAAAATAGAACTACCATATGACCCAGCAATTCCACCACTTGGCATATACCCTGAGAAAACCATAATTCAAAAAGAGTCATGTACCAAAATGTTCATTGCAGCTCTATTTACAATAGCCAGGACATGGAAGCAACATAAGTGTCCATCGACAGATGAATGGATAAAGAAGATGTGGCACATATATACAATGGAATACTACTCAGCCATAAAAAGAAACGAAATTGAATTATTTGTAGTGAGGTGGATGAACCTAGAGTCTGTCATACAGAGTGAAGTAAGTGAGAAGAAGAAAAACAAATACCATGAGAATGGTTCAAATACCAAATAACAAATACCATGAGAATGGCGGAGTAGAAGGATGTGCTCTCACTCCCTCTTGCAAGAGCACCAGAATCACAACTAACTGCTGAACAATCATCGACAGGAAGACACTGGAACTCACCAAAAGAGATACCCCACATCCAAAGACAAAAGAGAAGCCACAATGAGACAGCAGGAGGAGCTCAATCACAATAAAATCAAATCCCGTAACTGCTACCCAGCAGTTTGTCACACGCCTGGGTGACTCACAAACTGGAGAACACTTATACCACACAAGTCCACCCACTGAAGTGAAGGTTCTGAGCCCCACATCAGGCTTCCCAACCTGGGGTTCCGGGAACAGGAGGAGGAATTCCTAGAGAATCAGACTCTGAAGGCTAGCGGGATTTGATTGCAAGACTTCAACAGGACTGCGGGAAACAGAGACTCCACTCTTGGAGGGCACACACAAAGTAGTGTGTGCATAAGGACCCAGGGGAAGGAGCAGTGACCCCATAGGAGACTGAACCAAACCTACCTGCTAGTGTTGGAGGGTCTCCTGCAGAGGCAGGGGGTGGCTGTGGCTCACCATGAGGACAAGGACACTGGCAGGACAAGTTCTGGGAAGTACTCCTTGGCGTGAGCCCACCAAGAGTCTGCCACTAGCCCTGCCAAAGAGCCCCAGTAGGCTCCAGTGTTGGGTCGCCTCAGGCCAAACAACCAACAGGGAGGGAACCCAACCCCACGTATCAGCAGACAAGCAGATTAAAGTTTTACTGAACTCTGCTCACCAGAGGAACAGCCAGCTCTACCCACCACCAATCCCTCCCATCAGGAAGCTGGCAAATTAAAGGACAAACAAACAGAGATGAACAATACAATAATTGAAATGAAAACTACACTAGAAGGAACCAATAGCAGAATAACTGAGGCAGAAGAATGGATAAGTGACCTGGAAGACAGAATGGTGGAATTCACTGCTGTGGAAGAGAATAAAGAAAAAAGACTGAAAAGAAATGAAGACAGTCTAAGAGACCTCTGGGACAACATTAAGCACAACATTCGTATTATAGGGGTCCCAGAAGGAGAAAAGAGAGAGGATTCAGAATAATGATAGTGAAGATGCTCCAGGACCTCGGAAGAAGAATGGAGGCAAAGATCGAGAAGATGGAAGAAATGCTTAACAAAGACCTAGAAGAATTAAAGGACAAACAAACAGAGATGAACAATACAATAATTGAAATGAAAACTACACTAGAAGGAACCAATAGCAGAATAACTGAGGCAGAAGAATGGATAAGTGACCTGGAAGACAGAATGGTGGAATTCACTGCTGTGGAAGAGAATAAAGAAAAAAGACTGAAAAGAAATGAAGACAGTCTAAGAGACCTCTGGGACAACATTAAGCACAACATTCGTATTATAGGGGTCCCAGAAGGAGAAAAGAGAGAGGAAGGACCCAAGAAAATATTTGAAGAGATTATAGTCGAAAACTTCCCTAACATAGGAAAGGAAATAGCCACCCAAGTCCAGGAAGCATAGAGAGTCCCAGGCAGGATAAACCCAAGGAGAAACACGCCAAGACACACAGTAATCAAACTGGCAAAAATTAAAGACAAAGAAAAGGTATTGAAAGCAGCAAGGGAAAAATTACAAATAACATACAAGGGAACTCCCATAAGGTTAACAACTGATTTCTCAGCAGAAACTCTACAAGCCAGAAGGAAGTGGCATGACATATTTAAAGTGATGAAAGGGAACAACCTACAACCAAGATTACCCAGCAAGGATCTCTCATTCAGATTCGATGGAGAAATCAAAAGTTTTACAGAAAAGCAAAAGCTAAAAGAATTCAGCACCACCAAACCAGCTCTAAAAGAAATACTAAAGGAAGTTCTCTAAGTGGGAAACACAAGAGAAGAAAAGGACCTGCAAAAACAAACCCAAAACAATTAAGTAAGTGGTAATAGGAACATACATATTGATAATTACCTTAAATGTGAATGGATTAAATGCTCCAACCAAAAGACACAGGCTCCCTGAATGGATACAAAAACAAGACCCATCTATATGCTGTCTACAAGAGACCCACTTCAGACCTAGGGACACATACCGACTGAAAGTGAGGGGACGGAAGAAGATATTCCACGCAAATGGAAATCAAAAGAAAGCTGGAGTAGCAATACTCATATCAAATAAAATAGACTTTAAAAGAAAGAATGTTACAAGAGACAAGGAATGACACTACATAATGATCAAGGGATCAATCCAAGAAGATATAACAATTGTAAATATTTGCACCCAACATGGGAGCACAACACAAGCTTTAAATGATACAATAGACCAGATAGACTTAATTGATATTTATAGGACATTCCATCCAAAAATAGCAGATTACACTTTCTTCTCAAGTGCACATGGAACATTCTCCAGGATAAATCACATCTTGGGTGACAAATCAAGCCTCAGTAAATTTAAGAAAACTGAAATCATATCAAGCATCTTTTCAGAACACAATGCTATGAGATTAGAAGTCAATTACAGGGGAAAAAATGTAAAACATACAAACACATGGAGACTAAACAATAAGTTACTAAATAATCAAGAGATCACTGAAGAAATCAAAGAGGAAATCAAAAAAATACCTAGAGAAAAATGACAATGAAAAGACGATGATCCAAAACCAATGGGATGCAGCAAAAGGAGTTCTAAGAGGGAAGTTTATAGCTTTACAAGCCTACCTCAGGAAGCAATATCTCAAACAATCTAACCTTACACCTAAAGGAACAAGAGAAAGAAGAACAAACAAAACCCAAAGTTAGTAGAAGGAAAGAAATCATAAAGATCAGAGCAGAAATCAATGAAATAGAAACAAAGAAAACAATAGCAAAGATCAATAAAACTAAAAGTTGGTTCTTTGAGAAGACACACAAAATTGATAAACCATTAGCCAGACTTATCAAGAAAGAGGGAGAGGACTCAAATCAATAAAATTAGAAATGAAAAAGGAGTTTTTGTAAAAGGTGTCAGTAAAAGAAGTTACAACAGACACCACAGAAATACAAAGCATCCTAAGAGACTACTACAAGCAACTCTATGCCAATAAAATGGACAACCTGGAGGAAATGGACAAATTCTTAGAAAGGTATAACCTTCCAAGACTGAACCAGGAAGAAATAGAAAATATGAACAGACCAATCACAAGTAATGAAAATGAAACTGTGATTAAAAATCTCCAAAAAACAGAAGTCCAAGACCAGATGGCTTCACAGGTGAATTCTATGAAACATTTAGAGAAGAGCCAACACCCATTCTTCTTAAA
>NC_041222.1:106818530-106819982 GCF_002837175.3 Physeter macrocephalus | reverse complement strand
AGATGCAAAAATCCTCAACAAAATACTAGCAAACAGACTCCAACATTAAAAGGATCATACACCATGATCAAGTGGGATTCATCCCAGGGATGCAAGCGTTCTTCAATATACGCAAATCAATCAATGTGATAAACCATATTAACAAACAGAAGAAGAAAAACCATATGATCATCTCAATAGATGCAGAAAAAGCTTTTGAGAAAATTCAACACCAATCTATGATAAAAACTCCCCAGAAAGTGGGCATAGAGGGAACCTACCTCAACATAATAAAGGCCATATAGGACAAACCCACAGCCAACATCCTTCTCAATGGTGAAAAACTGAAACCATTTCCTCTAAGATCAGGAACAAGACAACGATGTCCACTCTCATCACTGTGATTCAACATAGTTTTGGAAGTCCTAGCCATGGCAATCAGAGAAGAAAAAGAAATAAAACGAATACAAATTGGAAAAGAAGAAGTAAAGTTGTCACTATTTGGAGATGACATAATACTATACATAGAGAAGCCTAAAGATGCCACCAGAAAACTACTAGAGCTAATCAATGAATTTGGTAAAGTTGCAGGATACAAAATTAATGCACAGAAATCTCTTGCATTCCTATACACTAATGATGAAAATCTGAAAGAGAAATTAAGGAAACACTCTTATTTACCACTGCAACAAAAATAATAAAATACCTAGGAATAAACCTACCTAGGGAGACAAAAGACCTGTTTGCAGAAAACTATAAGACACTGATGAAAGAAATTAAAGCTGATACAAACAGATGGAGAGATATACCATGTTCTTGGATTGGAAGAATCAACAGTGTGAAAATGACTCTACTACCCAAATCAATCTACAGATTCAATGCAATCCCTATCAAATTACCAATGGCATTTTTCACAGAACTAGAACAAAAAATCTTAAAATTTATATGGAGACACAAAAGACCCTGAATAGCCAAAACGGTTTTTAGGGAAAAAATGGAGCTGGAGGAATCAGACTCCCTGACTTCAGAATATACTATAAAGCTACAGTAATCAAGAACAAATGGGACCTAATGAAACTTAAAAGTTTTTGCACAGCAAAGGAAACTCCAAACAAGACTATAAGACAACACTCAGAATGGGAGAAATTATTTGCAAACGAATCAACACACAAAGAATTAATCTCCAAAATATATAAACAGCTCATGCAGCTCAATAATAAAAAAATAAACAACCCAATCCAAAAAAGGGCAGAAGACCTAAATAGACATTTCTCCAAAGAAGACATACAGGGCTTCCCTGGTGGCGCAGTGGTTGAGAGTCTGCCTGCCGATGCAGGGGACACAGGTTCGTGCCCCAGTCCGGGAAGGTCCCACATGCTGCGGAGCGGTTAGGTCCGTGAGCCACAGCCGCTGAGCCTGCGCATCCGGAGCCTGTGCTCCACAACGGGAGAGGCCCGCGTACCGCAAAAAAAA
>NC_041222.1:106806830-106818090 GCF_002837175.3 Physeter macrocephalus | reverse complement strand
TGATACAGCCACTATGGAGAACAGTATGGAGGTTCCTTTAAAAACTAAAAATAGAATTACCATATGATCCAGCAATCCCACTACTGGGCATATACCCAGAGAAAACCATAATTCAAAAAGACACATGCACCCCAATGTTCATTGAAGCACTATTTACAATAGCCAGGTCATGGAAGCAACCTAAATGCCCATCAACAGACAAATGGATAAAGAAGATGCGGTAAATATATACAATGGAATATTAGTCAGCCATAAAAAGGAGTGACATTGGGTCATTTGTAGAGACGTGGATGGCTCTAGAGGCTGTCATACAGAGTGAAGTAAGTGAGAAAGAGAAAAACAAATATCGTATATTAACACATTATGTGGAACCTAGAAAAATGGTACAGATGAACTGGTTTGCAGGGCAGAAATTGAGACACAGATGTAGAGAACAAATGTATGGACACCAAGGGGGGAAAGCCGCGGTGGGGGGATGAATTGGGAGATTGGGATTTTCATATATACACTAATATGTATAAAATGGATAACTAATAAGAACCTGCTCTATAAAAAAATAAAATAAAAAATTTTTTTAAATACCATATGCTAACACATATATATGGAATCTAAAAAAATAAAGATGGTTCTGATGAACTTAGGGGCAGGACAGGAATAAAGACGGAGGCCTAGAGAATAGACTTGAGGACATGGGGAGGGGGAAGGGTAAGCTGGGACGAAGTGAGAGAGTAGCACTGACATATGTACACTACCAAATGTAAAATAGATAGCTAGTGGGAAGCAGCCGCATAGCACAGGGAGATCAGCTTGGTGCTTTGTGTCCCCCTAGAGGGGTGGGATAGGGAGGTTGGGAGGGAGGCACAAGAGGGAGGGTATATGGGGATATATGTATGCATATTGCTGATTCACTTTGTTATACAGCAGCAACTAACACAACATTGTAAAGCAATTATACTCCAATAAAGATGTAAAAAAACAGAATATTGAAAATAAAAAGAAAAATAAACAAAGGGGCCCTAATTAAACTTATAAACTATTGCACAGCAAAGGAAACCATAAAGAAAACAAAAAGACGACCCCAGAATGGGAGAAAATATTGGCAAATGAAGCAACCAACAAGGGATTAATCTCCAAAATATAAGAACAGCTCATGCAGCTCAATATCAAAAAAGCAACCCAATCAAAAAATGCGTGGAAGATCTAAATAGACATTTCTCCAAAGAGACATACAGATGGCTGAAAAGCACCAGAAAAGATGCTCAATATCACTAATTATTAGGGAAATGCAAATCAAGACAACAATGAGGTATCACCTCATACCAGTCAGAATAGCTATCACCAAAAAATTCTACAAACAATAAATGCTGGAGAGGGTGTGGAGAAAAGGGTACCCTCCTACACTGTTGGTGCGAATGTAAATTGATATAGCCACTATGGAGAACAGTATGGAGGTTCCTTAAAAAACTAAAAATAGAACTACTATATGACCCAGCAATTCCATAATTCAGAACGATACATGCACCCCAATGTTCACTACAGCATTATTTACAATAGTCAAGACATGGAAGCAACCTAAACGTCCATCAACTGAGGAATGGATAAAGAAGATGTGATACATATATACAGCGGAATGTTACTCAGCCATAAAAAAGAACAAAATATACATGGGTGGACCTAGCGACAGTCATACTGAGCAAAGTCAGACACAGAAAGACAAATATATGATATTGTTTATATGTGGAATCTTAAAAAAAAAAATGGGGCTTCCCTGGTGGCACAGTGGTTGAGAGTCCGCCTACCGATGCAGGGGACATGGGTTCGTGCCCCGGTCCGGGAGGATCCCATGTGCCACGGAGTGGCTGGGCCCGTGGGCCATGGCCGCTGGGCCTGTGCGTCCGGAGCCTGTGCTCCACAGTGGGAGAGGCCACAGCAGTGAGAGGCTCACGTACCACAAAAAAAAAAAAAAAGGTACAAATGAACCTATTTATAAAACAAAAATAGAGTCACAGATGTAGAAAACAAACTTATGGTTACCAGGGGATGGGGGGGAGGGATAAATTAGTAGATTGGGATTGACATACACACACTACTATATATAAAATAGATAACTAATAAGGACCTACTGTATAACACAGGGACCTCTACTCAATACTCTGTAATGACCTATATGGGAAAAGAATCTAAAAAAGAGTAGTTATATGTATAACTGATTCACTCTCCTGTACAACTGAAACTTTCACAACATTGTAAATCAACTATACTCCAATAAAAAATTTTTTTAAAGAACGCTTAAAAAAAAAGACTCCAAATTGCCAAAGTAATCTTCAGAAAGAAAAACAGAGCTGGAAGAATCAGGCTCCAAGACGTCAGACTATATTACAAAGCTACAGTAATCAAAATAGTATGGTACTGCCACAAAAACAGAAATATTTATCACTGGAACAGGATAGAAAGTCCCGTGATAGACCCACACACATATGATCAACTAATCTATGATGAATGAGGCAAGAATACACAGGGAGAAAACACAGTCTCTTCAATAAGTGGTGCTGGGAAAACTGGACTACATGTAAAAGCTACATGTAAAAGAATGAAATTACAACCCTCCCTAATACCATACACAAAAATCAACCAAAATGGATTAAAGACTCAAATGTAAGTCTGTACAGTATAAAAATCTTAGAGGAAAACATAAGCAGAACACTCTCTGACAGAAATTGCAGGACTATCTTTTATATTCTCCTCCTAGAGTAATGAAAAGAAAAATAAACAAATGGGACGTAGTTAAACTTAAAAGCTTTTGCACACCGAAGGAAACCATAAACAAAACAAAAAGACAATCTACAGAATGGGACAAAATATTTCCAAATGAAGTGACCAACAGGGATTAATCTCCAAATATACAAACAGCTCATGCAGCTCAATATCAAAAAACCCCAAATAACCCAAACAATAAATGGGTGGAAGATCTAAATAGACATGTCTCCAAGGAAGACATACAGGTGGCCAAAAAGCACATGGAAAGATGCTCAACATCACTAATTATTAGACAAATGCAACTGAAAACTACAATGAGGTACCACCGCACACTGGTCAGAGTGGCCATCATAAAAAGTCTACAAACAATAAATGCTGAAGAAGGTGTGGAGAAAAGGGAACCTTCCTACACTCTTGGTGGGAATGTAAATTAGTGCAGCCACTATGGAGAACAGTATGGAGGTTGCTTTAAAAACTAAATATAGAACGAAAATAAGATCCTCATCAATCCCACTCCTGGGTATATATCCAGAGTAAACCATAATTCGAAAAGATACATACACCCCAATATTCATCGCAGCATTATTTACAATAGCCAAGACATGGAAGCAACCTAAGTATCAATGGACAGAGGAATGGATAAGGAGGATGTGGTACATATATTCAATGGAATATTAGCCATAAAAAAACATCAAACTAATGCCATTTGCAGCAACATGGATGGACCTAGAGATTATCATACTAAGTAAAGTAAGTAAGAAAGAGAAAAACAAATACCCTATGATATCCCTTATATGTGGAATCTAACAAAATGGTACAAATGAACTTATTTACAAAACAGACATAGACTCACAGATGTAGAAAACAAACATGGTTACAAACAAGAAAGGGGGGAAAGGGATAAATCAGGATATTGGCATTAACATATCCACACTATATATAAAATGTATAAGTGCCTACTATATAGCACAGGGAACTCTACTCAATATTCTGTAATAACCTATATGGGAAAGGAATCTAAGAAAAATGGACATATGTATATATATACCTGATTCACTCATCTGTACACCTAAAACTAACACAACATTGTAAATCAACTATACTCCAATTAAAAAAAAAAAAGATGCACTTTGCAATGCCAAAAAAAAAGAAATGACCCTAAGTATGCTTACCCTCTTGGCCAACAATGAATGAACAAAGTGAGTATTTCAGCAAGGGACAGAAAGTATAAGAAAGCACCAAGTAGAAGTCACAGAGCTGAAAAGTACAATAACTGAACTGAAAATTATGATTGATGCATTCAAAGCAGACTAGATGAGGCAGAAGAAAGGACTGGTGAACTCGAAGACAGGGTAGAGAACACATCCCACTGAACAACAAAAAGCAAAAAGAATGAAAAGAGTGATGATAGCTTAAGGAATTTATGGGACAACATCAAGTGGACCAATGTTCACATCACAAGGGTCCCAGAAAAAAGAGAGAGAGAAATGGGCATAAAATTTATTTGAAACAATAATGGCTGAAAATTTCCCTAACCTGGGATGGAAAGAGACAGGTTAGGGAAAGAACCAGTCTCCAGATGCAAGAAGCCCAGAGATATAAGACTATCAATATATTTTCCATCAGAAAGTTTGCAGGCCAGAGTGGCATTGTATATTCAACAGGCTGAAAGAAAAAAACATTAAAAACTCCAACCAGTAATACTCTACCTGACAAAGTTATCATTCAGAATTAAAGTTATCATTCAGAATAAAGGAGAAAGAGTTTTCTATATAACCAAAGCTAACAGAGTTCATCACTACTAAACCAGGCTTACACGAAATGTTAAAGGGACTTCTTTTAGTTGAAAAGAAAGGGTGCTAATTAGTAACAAGAAAGCATATGAAAGTATAAATCTCACCAGTAAAGGTAAACATATAGTAAAGGTGGTGGGTTAACCACTTATAAAGCTAGTATGAAGGTTAAAAGACAAAAGGAATAAAAATAACTATAACTACAATAATTGTTAAGAGATACAGAAGACAAAATGCTGTAAATTGTGACATTAAAAACATAAAATGGGTGAGAGAGAGAAAAAATAGAGAGCTTTAAAATGCATTTAAACTTAAGGTGCTATCAACTTAAAACTGACTGAGAAACATATCTATGTAAGCCTCTTGGTAACCTCAAAGCAAAAACCTATAGTAGATACACAAAAGATAAAGGAATCTAAGCACAGCACTACAGAAAATGATCAAATCATAGAAGAAGAGAGCAAGAGAAGAAGAAAGGAACAAAGGAATCCAGAACAACCAGAACACACAAAATGGCAATAAATACATACCTATCAATAATTACTTTAAATGTAAATATTCTAAATTCTCCAATCAAAAGACATAGTGTAGCTGAATGAATTTTTAAAAATACAAGACCCATCTATATGCTGCCTATAAGAGACTCACTTCAGATATAAGGACACACATAGACTGAAAGTGAAAGGATGGAAAAAGATGTTTCATGAATATGAAAACCAAAAGAAAGCTGGGATAGCTATACTTATATCAGACAAAATAAACTTTAAGACAAAGACCATAATAAGAGACAAAGAAGGTCCTTATATAATAATAAAGGGATCAATCCAACAAGAGGATATAACATTTGTAAATATTTATGCACCCAACATAGGGACATATAAATATATAAAAGGAATATTAGGGGCTTCCCTGGTGGCGCAGTGGTTGAGAATCCGCCTGCCAATGCAGGGGAAACGGGTTCGATCCCTGGTCCGGGAAGATCCCACATGCCGCGGAGCAACGAAGCCCGTGTGCCACAAATACTGAGCCTGTGCTCTAGAGCCCGTGCGCCACAACTACTGAGCACACGTACCACAACTACTGAAGCCCACGCACCTAGAGCCCGTGCTCCACAATGAGAGAAGCCACTGCAATGAGAAGCCCACCCGCTGCAACAAAGAGTAGCCCCTGCTCGCCACAACAAAGACCCAACACAGCCAAAAATAAATAAATAAATTTATTTAAAAAAAAAAAGAAAAAAAGGAATATTAACAGATATAAAGGGAGAAATACACACCAACACAGTAATAGCAGGAGACTTCTAATTTTATTTATTTATTTATTATTCATTTATTCATTTATTTATTTATTTATGGCTGTGTTGGGTCCTCATTGCTGCATGTGGTCTTTCTTTAGTTGCGATGAGTGGGGGCTACTCTTTGTTGTGGTGCACGGGCTTCTCATTGCGGTGGCTTCTCTTGTTGCGGAGCACAGGCTCTAGGTCCGTGGGCTTCAGTAGTTGGGGCACGCGGGCTCTAGAGCACAGGCTCAGTAGACGAGGCACACGGGCTTAGTTGCTCCACGGCATGTGGGATCTTCCCAGACCAGGGCTCGAACCCTTGTCCCCTGCATTGGCAGGCGGATTCTTAACCACTGTGCCACCAGGGAAGCCCTCAAGCAACTTTTCTGACTACAATAGTATGAAACTACACAGCAAGTAAAATAAAACTAGAAAATTCACAAATATGTGGAAATTAAACAACATGCTGCTGAATTCAAAATATACCATGAGACAAATGGAAATACAACATATCAAAATGTACGCAATTCAGCAAAAGCAGTTCTAAGAGGGAAGCTCATAACAATAACTGCCTACACTAATAAATAAGAAACACCTCAAATAAACAACCTAACTATACCTGAAGGGACTAGAAAAAGACCAAATGTAGCCCAAAGTTAGTAAAAGGAAAGAAATAACAAAGAGCAGAGCAGAAACAAAAGAAATAGAGACTAAAAAGGAAAAAAAAATTAGTGAAACTAAGAGCTTGTTTTTTGAAAATGTAAACAAAGATTTTTAAAACTTTAGCTAGACTCACTAAGGAGAAAAGAGAGGACTCGTAAATAAAACCAAAAACAAAAGAGGAGACCTTACAACTGACACCACAGAAACACAAAGGATCATAAGAGATAACTAGGAACAATTATACGTTAACAAATTGGATAACCTCGAAAAAATGGATAAATTGCTAGAAACATACAACCTATCAAGACTGAATCACGAAGAAACAGAAAATCTGAACAGACCAATTATTAGTAAGGAGATTGAGTCAGTAATCAAAAACCTCCCAGCAAACAAAATTCCAGAACCAGGTGGATTCACTGGTAAATTCCATGAAACGTTTAATGGATAATTACTACCAATCCTTCTCAATCTCTTCCAAAAGAACCAAAACCAAACAAACAATAACAAAAAACCAGAAGGAGAGGGAACATTTCCAATCTCATTTTCAAGGCCAGCATTACCCACTATCAAAGCCAGGCAAGGGCACCACAAGAAAATTATAGGCCAATATCACTGATGAACATAGATGCAAAAATTCTCAACAAAATATTAGCAAACAATTTCAACAATACATTAAAAGTGTAGTACACCATGATCAAGTGATTTTTTGTCAGGGATACAAGGATGGTTCAACATGCATAAATCAATTAATGTGACATACCACATTAACAAACTGAAAAGTAAAAATCATATGATCAACTCAGTAGATGCAGCAAAAGCATCTGAAAAAATTCAACATCCATTTATGATTTTAAAATACAAAGTGGGAGGAGACCTTCAAGATGGCAGAGGAGTAAGACGTGTAGATCACCTTCCTCCCCACAAATACATCAGAAATACATCTACATGTGGAACAGCTCCTACAGAACACCTACTGAACACTGGCAGAAGACCTCAGACTTCCCAAAAGGCAAGAAACTCCCCACGTACCTGGGTAGGGCAAAAGAAAAAAGAATAAACAGAGACAAAAGAATAGAATGGGACCTGCACCTCTGGGAGGGAGCTGTGAAGGAGGAAAAGTTTCCACACACTAGGAAGTCCCTTCACTGGCAGAGATAGCGGGTGGCAGGGGGGAAGGTTCAGAGCCACGGAGGAGAGCGCAGCAACAGATGTGGAGAGGGCAAAGCGGAGAGATTGCCGCACAGAGGATCTGTGCCGACCAGCACTCACCAGCCCGAGAGGCTTGTCTGCTCCCCCGCTGGGGAAGGTGGGGGCTGGGAGCTGAGGCTCGGGCTTTGGAGGTCAGATCCCAGGGAGAGGACTGGGGTTGGCTGCGTGAACACAGCCTGAAGGGGCTAGTGCACCAGAGCTAGCTGGGAGGGAGTCCGGGAAAAAGCCTGGAACTGCCTAAGAGGCAAGAGACCATTGTTTCAGTGTGCGCAAGGAGAGGGGATTCAGAGCACTGCCTAAATCAGCTCCAGAGATGGATGTGAGCCGCGGCTATCAGCGCGGACCCCAGAGACGGGCATGAGATGCTAAGGCTGCTGCTGCAGCCACCAAGAAGCCTGTGTGCGAGCACAGGTCACTGTCCACACCTCCCCTCCCGGGAGCCTGTGCAGCCCACCACTGCCAGGGTCCCAGGATCCAGGGACAACATCCCCGGGAGACCGCACAGCGTGCCTCAGGCTGGTGCAACATCACGCCGGCCTCTGCGGCTGCAGGCTCACCCCGCATTACATACCCCTCCTTCCCCCAATGCCTGAGTGAGCCAGAGCCCCCTAATCAGCTGCTCCTTTAACCCCATCCTGTCTGACCGAAGAACAGATGCCCTCAGGAGACCTACAGGCAGAGGCAGGGCCAAAGCCAAGCTGAACCCCAGGAGCTGTGCGAACAAAGAAGACAAAGGGAAACCTCTCCCAGCAGCCTCAGGAGCAGCAGGTTAAATCTCCACAATTAACTTGATGTACCTGCATCTCTGGAATACCTGAATAGACAATGAACCATCCCAAATTGAGGAGGTGAACTTTGTGAGCAACTGTAGACTTGGGGTTTGCTTTCTGCATCTAATTTGTTTTTGGTTTCATGTTTATCTTAGTTTAGTATTTAGAGTTTATTATCATTGGTAGATTTATTGACTTGGTTGCTCTCATTTTTTTATATATATATAGATATATATTTTTTTCCTTTTTCTCTTTTTATGAGTATGTATGTGTATGCTTCTTTGTGTGATTCTGTCTCTATAGCTTTGCTTTTACCATTTGTCCTAGGGTTCTGTCTGTCCGTTTTTTTGGTTTTTTGTTTTAGTATAGTTTTTAGCACTAGTTATCATTGGTGGATTTGTTTTTTAGTTTGGTTGCTCTCTTCTTTCTTTATTTTTAATAATATTTTTAATTTAAATTATTTTATTATTTTTTCCTTCTTTCTTTCTTTCTTTTTTTCTCCCTTTTCTTCTGAGCCGTGTGGCAGACAGGGTCTTGGTGCTCTGGCCCGGTGTCAGGCCTGTGCCTCTGAGGTGGGAGAGCTGAGTTCAGGGCATAGGTCCACCAGAGACCTCCCGGCTCCATGTAATATCAAATGGTGAAAGCTCTCCCAGAGATCTCCATCTCAACGCTAAGACCCAGCAGAGCAGAATAAAGAAAAAAGAATGAAAAGAATTGAGGACAGTCTCAGAGACCTCTCGGACAACATTAAACACACCAACATTCGAATAACAGGGGTCCCAGAAGAAGAAGAGAAAAAGAAAGAGACTGAGAAAATATTTGAAGAGATTATAGTTGAAAACTTGTCCAATATGGGAAAGGAAATAGTCAATCAAGTCCAGGAAGCACAGAGAGTCCCATACAGGATAAATCCAAGGAGAAACATGCCAAGACCATGTTAACCAAACTATCAAAAATTAAATACAAAGAAAAAGTATTAAAAGCGGCAAGGGAAAAACAACAGAAAACATACAAGGGAATCCCCATAAAGTTAAAAGCTGATCTTTCAGCAGAAACTCTGCAAGCCACAAAGGAGGGGCAGCACATATTTAAAGTGATGAAAGGGAAAAACCTACAACCAAGACTACCTGGCAAGGATCTGTTTCAGATTCAATGGAGAAATCAGAATACAGGCACCAGTCCCCTCCACCAGGAAGCCTACACAACCCACTGAACCAACCTTAGCCACTGGGGGCAGACATCAAAAACAACGGGAACTACAAACCAGGAGCCTGTGAAAAGCAGACCCCAAACACAGTGAGTTAAGCAAAATGAGAAGACAGAGAAACACACAACAGATAAAGGAGCAAAGTAAAAGCCCACCAGACCAAACAAATGAAGAGGAAATAGGCACTCTACCTGAAAAAGAACTCAGAGTAATGATAGTAAAGATGATCCAAAATCTCAGAAATAGAATGGAGAAAATACAAGTAATTAACAAGGACCTAGAAGACCTAAACAGCAAACAAACAATGATGAACAACACAATAAATGAAATTAAAAATTCTCTAGAAGGAAACAATAGCAGAATAACTGAGGCAGAAGAATGGATAAGTGACCTGGAAGATAAAATAGTGGAAATAACTACTGCAGAGCAGAATAAAGAAAAAAGAATGAAAAGAATTGAGGACAGTCTCAGAGACCTCTCGGACAACATTAAACACACCAACATTCGAATAACAGGGGTCCCAGAAGAAGAAGAGAAAAAGAAAGAGACTGAGAAAATATTTGAAGAGATTATAGTTGAAAACTTGTCCAATATGGGAAAGGAAATAGTCAATCAAGTCCAGGAAGCACAGAGAGTCCCATACAGGATAAATCCAAGGAGAAACATGCCAAGACCATGTTAACCAAACTATCAAAAATTAAATACAAAGAAAAAGTATTAAAAGCGGCAAGGGAAAAACAACAGAAAACATACAAGGGAATCCCCATAAAGTTAAAAGCTGATCTTTCAGCAGAAACTCTGCAAGCCACAAAGGAGGGGCAGCACATATTTAAAGTGATGAAAGGGAAAAACCTACAACCAAGACTACCTGGCAAGGATCTGTTTCAGATTCAATGGAGAAATTTAAACCTTTACAGACAAGCAAAAACTAAGAGAATTCAGCACCACCAAACCAGCTTTACAACAAATGTTAAAGGAACTTCTCTAGGCAGGAAACACAAGAGAAGAAAAAGACCTACAATAGCAAACCCAAAACAATTAAGAAAATGGTAATAGGAACATACATATCGATAACTACCTTAAATGTAAATGGATTAAAGGCTCCAACCAAACACATAGACTGGCTGAATGGATACAAAAACAGACCCATATATATGCTGTCTACAAAATACCCAAACTTCAGACCTAGGGACGCATAATATTTGAAGAGATTATAGTTGAAAACTTGTCCAATATGGGAAAGGAAATAGTCAATCAAGTCCAGGAAGCACAGAGAGTCCCATACAGGATAAATCCAAGGAGAAACATGCCAAGACCATGTTAACCAAACTATCAAAAATTAAATACAAAGAAAAAGTATTAAAAGCGGCAAGGGAAAAACAACAGAAAACATTACACTTTCTTCTCAAGTGTTCATGGAACATTCTCCAGGATAGATCATATATTGGGTAATAAATCAAGCCTTGGTAAATTTTAAGAAAACTGAAATCGTATCAAGTATCTTTTCTGACCACAATGCTGTGACACTAGATATCAATTGCAGGAAAAAAATCTGTAAAAAAAAAAAAAAAAACAAACACAT
>NC_041222.1:106804605-106805655 GCF_002837175.3 Physeter macrocephalus | reverse complement strand
AACTAAAGGTCAATATCACTGATGAACATAGATGCAAAAATCCTCAACAAAATACTAGCAAACAGAATCCAACAGCACATTCAGAGGATCATACACCATGATCAAGTGGGGTTTATCCCTGGAATGCAAGGATTCTTCAGTATACGCTAATCAATCAATGTGATAAACATTATTAACAAACTGAAGGAGAAAAAACATGATCATCTCAATAGATGCAGAAAAAGCTTTTGACAAAATTCAACACCCATTTATGATAGAAACCCTCCAGACCATAGGCACAGAGAGAACCTCAACATAATAAAGGCCATATATGACAAACCAACAGCCAACGTCCTTCTCAATGGTGAAAAACTGAAACCATTTCCTCTAAGATCAGGAACAAGACAAGGTTGTCCACTCTCACCAGTATTATTCAACATAGTTTTGGAATTTTTAGCCACAGCAATCAGAGAAGAAAAAGAAATAAAAGGAATCCAAATCAGAAAAGAAAAAGTAAAGCTGGCACTGTTTGCAGATGACATGATACTATAAATAGAGAATCCCAAAGATGCTACCAGAAAACTACAAGAGTTAATCAATGAATCTGGTAAAGTAGCAGGATACAAAATTAATGGAGAGAAATCTCTTGCATTCCTATACACTAATGATGAAAAATCTGAAAGAAAAATTAAGGAAACACTCCCATTTACCATTGCAACAAAAAGAATAAAATACCTAGGAATAAGCCTACCTAAGGAGACAAAAGACCTGTATGCAGAAAACTATGAGACCTGATGAAAGAAATTAAAGGTGATCCAAACAGATGGAGAGATATACCATGCTCTTGGATTGGAATAATCAACACTGTCAAAATGACTATACTACCCAAATAAATCTACAGATTCAATGCAATCCCTATCAAACTACCAATGGCATTTTTCACAGAACTAGAACAAAAAATTTCACAATTTGTATGGAAACACAAAAGACCCTGCATAGCCAAAGCAAGCTTGAGAAAGAAAAACAGAGCTGGAGGAATCAGGCTCCCTGACTTCAGACTATACTACAAAG
>NC_041222.1:106785119-106803619 GCF_002837175.3 Physeter macrocephalus | reverse complement strand
GCAAATGAAGCAACTGACAAAGGATTCATCTCCAAAATTTACAAGCAGCTCAATATCAAAAAAATACAACCCAATCCAAAAATGGGCAGAAGACCTAAATAAACATTTCTGCGAAGAAGATATACAGATTGCCAACAAACACATGAAAGGATGCTCAACATCACTGATCATTAGAGAAATGCAAATTAAAACTACAATGAGGTATCACCTCACACGGGTCAGAATGGTCATCATCAAAAAATCTACAAACAATAAATGCCAGAGAGGGTGTGGAGAAAAGGGAACCCTCCTGCACTGTTGGTGGGAATGTAAATTGATACAGCCACTATGGAGAACAGTACGGAGGTCCCTTAAAAAACTAAAAATAGAACTACTATAGGACCCAGCAATCCCACTATTCAGCATATACCCTGAGAAAACCATAATTCAAAGAGTCACGTACCACAATGTTCATTGCAGCACTATTTACAATAGCCAGGACATGGAAGCAACCTAAGTGTCCATCAACAGATGAATGGATAAAGAAGATGTGGCACATATATACAATGGAATATTACCCAGCCATAAAAAGAAACAAAACTGAGTTATTTGTAGTGAGGTGGATAGACCTACAGTCCGTCATACAGAGTGAAGTAAGTCAGAAAGAGAAAAACAAATACCGTATGCTAACCCATATATATGGAATTTTTTAAAATGGTTCTGAAAAACCTAGGGGCAGGACAGGGATAAAGATGCAGACGTAGAGAATGGACTTGAGGACACAGGGAGGGGGAAGGGTAAGCTGGGATGAAGTGAGAGAGTGGCATGGACATATATACACTACCAAATGTAAAACAGATAGCTAGTGGGAAGCAGCCACATAGCACAGGGAGATCAGCTCAGTGTTTTGTGATGTATATGTATAGCTGATTCACTTTGTTATACAGCAGAAACTAACACACTATTGTAAAGCAATTATACTCCAATAAAGATGTTTAAAAAAAATACAAAGTGGGTATTCAGGAAATGTACCTCAACAAAATACAGGTTACATAGGACAAGCCCACAGCTAACATCATATTCAATGGTGAAAAGCTGAAAGCATTTCCGCTAAGATTAGGAATAAGACAAAGATACCCACTCTTACCACTTTTATTCAACATAATACTGGAAGTCCTAGCCAGAGCAGTTGGGCAAGAAAAAGAAATGAATGGCATCCAAATCAGAAAGGAAGAAGGAAAACTGTTACTATTTGCAGATAACATGATTTTATACCTACCAAACCCTACGAATTCCATCCCAAAACTATTAGAATTACACTACACGTAAAGTTTCAAGATACAAAATCAATATACAAAAATAAGTTGTGACTCTAACTGATGACAAACTATCAGAAAGAGAAATTAAGTAAACAGCCCCATTTATGACTGCTTCAAAAAGAATAAGACCTACAAATCAATTTAACCAAGGAAGTGAAAGATCTGCACGCTGAAAACTATGACATTGATGAAAGAAATTGAAAACACAAACAAATGCAAAGATATCATGTGTTCATGAATTAGAAGAACTAATATTGTTAAAATTTCCATACTACCCAAAGCAACCTACGTATTCGGTGCAATACCTATCAAAATACCAACTGCATTTTTAGAGAACAAATAATCCTATAATTTGTATAGAACCACAAAGGACCACAAACACCTAAAGCAATCTTGAGAAAGAACAGAGCTGGAGGCATCAAGGTCCATGGTTTCAAACTACATTACAAAAGTACAGTAATCAAAACAGTATGGTGCTGGCACAAAAGCAGTCACATAGATCAATGGAACAGAATCAACACCCCAGAAAGAAACCCACATATATATGGTCAATTAATTTATCAGAAAGGAGCCAAGAACATACAGTGGAGTAAAGACAATCTCTTAAATAAATGGTGTTGGGAAAACTGGAAAGCCACATAAAATAGACTGAAACTGGCCTACTGTCTTACACTATATACAAAAGCTAACTCCAAATGGATTAAACACTTGAATGTAAGACCTGAAATCATAAACCTCCTAGAAGGAAATATATACAGTAGTCTCCTTGACATAGGTCCTGGTGATGAGCATTTGGATTTGACACCAAAAGCAAAGGTAACAAAAGCAAAAACAAACAAGTGGGAAATGCTTCTGCACAGCAAATGAAACCATCAACAAAACAAAAAGGAAAACTACTGAATGGGAGAAAATATTTGCAAATCTTATATCTAATAAGGGATTCATATCCTAAATATATAAAGAGCTCAAACAACTCAATAGCAAAAAACCCAAAACAAACAAAAAACCAAAACAGGCAGAGTATCTGAATAGACCTTTTTCCAAAGAAGATATTCAGAGAGCCACCAGGTACATGAAAAGGTGCTCAACATCACTAATCATCATGGAAATGCAAATCGGAACTGCAATGATATATCACCCCGCACCTCTTAGAATGGTTATTATTTAAAGACTAGAAATAATAAGTGTTGGCAAAAGTGTGGAGAAAAGGGAACTCTTGTGCCCTGTTGGTATGAATGTAAATTGGTGCAGCCACCATGAAAAACAGTATGGAGATTCCTCAAAAAAATAAACACAGAACTACCATACGATCCAACAGTTCCACTTCTGGGTATTTATTCAAACAAAATGAAAACACTAACTCAAAAAGATATCCTCACCCCAAAGATATCCCATGCTCTTGGATTGAAAGAATTAATATTGTTAAAGTGGCCATACTGCCCCAAGCAATCTACAGACTTAATGTGATCCCTATCAAATTACCCATGACATTTTTCAAAGAACTAGAACAAATAATCCAAAAACTTATATGGAACTATAAAAGACCCAGAATTGTCAAAGCAATACTTAGACAAAAACAAAGCAGGAGTCATAACCCTCCCAGACTCCAGACAATACTGCAAAGCTACAGTAATCAAAACAGCATGGTGTTGGCACAAAAACAGACATATGGATCAATGGAACAGAACAGAGAGCCCAGAAATAAACCCACACATCTACAGTCTATTAATCTTCAACAAAGGAGGCAAGAATATACAACACGGAAAAGACAGTCTCTTCAGCAACTGGTGTTGGGAAAACTGGACAACTGCATGTAAATCAATGAAGTTAAAACACTCCCTCACACAATGCACAAAAGTAAACTCAAAATGGCTCAAAGACAAATATAAAACACGACACCATAAAACTCCCAAAAGAGATAATAGGCAAAACATTCTCTGACATAAATCTTACCAAGGTTTTCTTAGGTCAGTCTCCCAAGGCAAGAGAAATAAAAACAAAAATAAACAAATGGGACCTCATCAAACTTAAAAGCTTATGCACAGCAAAGGAAACCATAAACAAAATGAAAAGACAACCTATGGACTGGGAGAAAATATTTGCAAACGATGCAACTGGGACAGGGATTAATCTCCAAAATATGCAGGTCAATATCAAAATAAATAAATAAATAAACAACCCACTTGAAAAATGGGCAGAAGACCTTAACAGACATTTCTCCAAAGAAGACATACAGATGGCCAAGAAGCACATGAAAAGCTGCTCAACATCACTAATTATTAGAGAAATGCAGATCAAAACTACAATGAGGTACCACCTCACACCGGTCAGAATGTCCATCATCAAAAAGTCTACAAATAATAAATGCTGGAGAGGGTGTGGAGGAAAGGGAACCCTCCTACACTGTTGGTGGGAGGATAAGTTCGTGCAGCCACACAGAAAACAGTATGGAGGTTCCTCAGAAAACTAAAAATAGAATTACCACATGATCCAGCAATCCCACTCCTGGGCATATATCTGGACAAAACTATAATTCAAAAAGATACATGCACCCCTATGTTCATAGCAGCACTATTCACAATAGCCAAGACATGGAACCAACCTAAATGTCCATCAACAGAGGAATGGATAAAGAAGATGTGGTACATATATACAATGGAATACTACCAGCCATAAAAAAGAATGAAATAATGCCATTTGCAGCAACATGGATGTAACTAGAGATTATCATACTAAGTGAAGTCAGTCAGAAAGAGAAAGACAAGTACTATAAGATATCACTTATATGTGGAATCTAAAATATGGCACAAATGAACTTATCTATGAAACAGAAACAGATTCACAGACATAGAGAACAGACTTGTGGTTGCCAAGGTGGCGGGGGGTGGAGGAGGGATGGATTGGGAGTTTGGGGTTAGTAGATGCAAACTAGTATATATAGGATGGACAACAAGGTCCTATTGTATAGCACAGGGAACTATATCCAATCTCCTGTGATAACCCAAAACGGAGAAGAATATTAAAAAGAATGTATATATGTGTATAACTGAATCACTTTGCTGGACAGCAGAAATTAATACAATATTGTAAATCAAGTATACTTCAATAAATAAATATATATCTATATATCTCCTCACCCCATGTTTATTGCAGCATTATTTCAATAGTCCATGATATGGAAGCAACCTAAGTGTCCATTGATGAATGCATGGATAAAGTGTGGTGTGTGTGTGTGTATATATATACATATATATATATGTATATATATACATACAGACACACACACAATGGAATATTATTCAGCCATAAAAAGGAGGAAATGCTGCCATTTGTGACAACACGGATGGACTTTGAGGGCATTATGCTAGTTGAAATATGTCAGACAGAGAGACGCAAATACCATATGATGTCACTTATATGTGAACTCTAAAATAAATAAATAAACATGTGAACCACGCTCAGAGAACAGGCTGGTGCTTGGCAGAGGTGAGGGGCGTGGGGTGGGCAAAATGGGTGACGGGGCAAAAAACACAAACTTGTGGTTACAAAATAAATAAGCCCTGGGATGTAGTATGCAGCATGGTGACTATAGTTCACAATACTGTACTGCATATTTTCAAAGTTGCTAAGCAAAGAGATCTTAGAAATTCTCTTAAAAGAAAAAAATACTCTAACTATGTGAGGTGATGGCTGTGAGCTAGACTGATTTTGGTACACACTATGTACCCATATCAAATCACATTTTACATCTGAAACTAACATAATGATATACGTCAATTATATCTCAATAAAAAAGATACGAAAAAGAAATTAAATGTACACATAAACATTATTATAAATTATAAACATTATTATAAATCTTGCAGTAAAGAAATTGTTTAATCCAGTGTGTACCAAAGTTTTTTTGCCACAGGATGTGTTTTTCGAGAAGCGTCTCATAAAAGCCTTCTTTTAATTCAGTCCCCATAAGACAGTAGCATCCCGGCCGCACACCTGAGGAAGTGATGCCATGGAGGACAGTTCTCCTCATAGCCCTTCTCATTCTCAGGCGAGGAGGGATCATTTCTTAGACTTCCTCATTCCGCTGCAAGTACCGTCCACTGACGCCTCGCCAAGAAAGAGTGTTTCTATCACTGCAGGAAAGTCATTGCGTACGTGACAAGTAAAGAATAACAAAGCTGCGATGCCGTGTGGGCACCAGGTGGATACCTGGCGGGTTGCTGGCATCACTGTTGCGTGAGCGGACATCACAGCAGCCTTGAACGTTGGAGGATTCAAATTGGCACTTTGCCGGAAATGCAAATCACTCCACGTCATGGACCTTTGCAGGTGCCTTTTGAATAGTCTTTTGAAGGTAAATGCTGTAGAATTTTGGAATCATAGGCTAAAGGTGACAATTCAAGCAGCACAATGAAAGCCTGAGTAGAAATCGAGATTTTGGCAACACAACTTTGTGAAAAATAGGAAACTTGGGAGAGGCAGATTTTTTGGGGTTTTTTTGGCCGCCCTGGGTCTTCACTGCGGTGTGCGGGTTTCTCTAGCTGCGGCGCAGGGAGTTAGTTTCCCTGCTACATGTGGGATCTTAGTTCCCCGACCAGGAATCGAACCTGCATCCCCTGCATTGGAAGGTGAATTCTTAACCACTGGACCGCCAGAAGTCCCAGGAGAGGCAGAGTGCAACCTCGGAACCACAGGAGGGAAGAAGGTAGAACGTGGATGCTGGCCAGGTGTCAGGAGCCTGCTCTGTCTGCTGGGCTCCTGCACCCAGGATCTCAGAGAGAGAGAGGGGCGGGGGGCAAACTGTACTTAATCTTGTTCTCTGGAAGGGGCCTGATGAAGCATAGCTTGGACACTGGTTAAGTGCAGCAGGGTTTCAAAAGGTCCCTCATAACCTTTTTATCCTAAGAATCAAGGTACGCTTGGAGGCAACAAGAAACCCTAGCACCAGAGGGAAGCCAGACGTGCTGATGGGGACTGACAGCCAGACAGGTCTTGGGGAACGGAACGCTCCGTGCCATTCCATGCTCCCACTTGAAAACCACTCTTTAATTTTTCAGGAAATAGAAAAATAGTTATAGGACCCTCACAGGCTCACTCTCCATCTTAGTCTCTCAACCTTCCTTTTTCCCAGAAGACTGGAAGTGCCTCAAGCACAAGAGATAGTTTAATGATGAATTTGGACTCTATGTATATTTTCATAAATTGTAATTATTCCAAAAAAGAGACACTGAAGAATTTAATAGGAAAAAAGTGTCAGGTGGAGATGATTCTTCTGGTGTTTATAAAATAAAGAACCAGACACGTTGGTGTTTAATGCCTCTCGGGTGCCGTCGGACATATGTGCATCCATGTGGACTCCTGTGTGGTCTGCTTATGACTCATACATGGAGCCTGTCAGACACGAAACCAGAAAAACCCATTATAAACCCATGCTGTTCAGAGCGTCTGACACATCCCGTTTCACCCACGGCATGTGATATTCTGCCTTATTCATACTCAGTGATCTCTCCTCTATGTTAAAACTGTATCTAGTTAGGGAGTTTCCCTATTTCACTAGAAATAACTCCTTGTTAGACACGAACCCTGCTTCCACTGAATTCCTCCTTTGGGGGGTTAGACACGAACCCTGCTTCCACTGAATTCTTCCTTCCACTGAATTCCTCCTTTCAATGGCCTGTTCACCCCTTAGAGCATCAGTTCTCCCAGTGAGACCCCCAGACCATCAGACACTTGAGCTGCGAATCCCTGCACCCGACACCCACCAAGGAATCAGACTCTGGGCTTTGACAAGCCGTACGGATGATTCCGATACACGAAACCTGGAGAATCCGTCTTCGGAGGATCAGGAGTCCTAAATCCCTCCCTGCTGCGCTGGTTCTAAGGGCTGTATGTGTCTGCTGTGTTCTCACAGAGTCTCTATTAAGTTAGTAAAGAAACCGTCTTCCTGGAGACAGCGGTATTGCACAGGTTCTTTGCAGCATCTTGAGGCCGTCTCCCAGGGGCCCCGGAACCGGATCTTCATTTGCTGACTCAGGGGAGGCACCCTCCCAGGAGGTGTGCAGGCTCCTCGGGATGCTGCCTCTTGTCCCGAGAATCCCTCCCATCACCATCAGCGGTGTCAACCCTCTCCAAGAACGTGCATTCAGGTCATGAAAACAATGTTCCATCACAAAATGTAAATAAGCGGTAGGGAAACACGCACTGAAACAGCACGGGTGGATTTCCAACTGAAGATGGGGCCTGGGACACACGCGCTTTTAGCCCCGCTATGTCCCCAGACAGCAGGGCATCGAGGTAGAGGGAAAGGAGAGGAGACACACGGAAGAGCCCTCTGACAGCTACACAGCAGTGCTTGCTAACTGTGTGCAGTTGCTAACAAAGCTGAATTTTGGCGGAACGGGGAAAACTGAAATACAACCCAATTTCCATGACAGGCCCCCAGAGCTACCCTAGAATTTAGAGTATTTGGTACTTTGGGAAGTCGAGGTGACGGCAGAGCTTAAAACAGCAAGACTGGTTGAAAATACATGTTGGAAGCAATCGGATTCTCTGACCCCCTCAGACAGGTCGCACAGGAGACTGAGTGGGGAACAAGCGTCATGAAAGATGTGAGGACAGCATCTAACATGATAAGGACCAAAAATAAGGCAGCCTGGAGAAACAGAGTACACAGAAAAAGAGCTTCTACTATCAATGAGCTCAGAGAAACAGATGAAAACACTGCACCCAGGAAACAAGCACAGGATGCTATTCACAAAATGAAAAGGAACTCTTGGAAATTAAAAATAAGCAGCTAAAATTAAAAACTCTAATGTAGTTTGAAGATAAAATTGGGGAACTCTCCCAGAAAGTAGGTAGGAAAAAAAAAAGAGAGATTGAAAGTGTCCACCAGTGGATGAAAAAAGACTCACACCATAGAAAGCACGCCAGAATAAACTGTTGTAACACCGGGGGCACAGAGAAGGGCCTGAGAACTTCCAGAGGGAAATACGCACACCCAAAAAAAAGAGGTTTTATTTAAAACTTCCAAATAGCAACACTGGAAGACTTAAGACAGTGGAGCAATTCCTTCAAAATTCTGAGGGAAAATGATTTCTAACCTAGCGTTCTGTACGCAGCCAATTTAGTAAAGAGGAGTAATGGAAGACATTTTCAAACAATGAAGGTCTCAAAAATTTGATCCCCCGCGTACTTTTTCTCAGGAAGTTGCTGGAAGATGTGCTCTACCAGAGGTCATAAATCAAGAAAAGGGAGACATGAGGTCCATGGAACAGGGGACCCAATGGACAGGAGAGGCCAAGGGAAGCTACAAGGTGATCTTGAGGGCAGATCCCAGGATGACAGCTCTGCGGCGGATCTAGAGAACAACCAGTCAAGGTTGAAACAGATCAGGTCTGGAGAGAGTTATGAAGTTGATGAATTTACGCAACGTTTCTGCAGACACCAAGAGGACATTTACACAACTGGGAAGGCTTTGGGATTAGCGAGTGCTGAGGACGCAGAAAACTAAACGAATAAACAAGCAATATTATCAATTCCAGGGAAAACAAAATGTTTCACAGGAAAGGAAAAGTAGTCATCATATAGTACGGAGCTCAGCTGAGAATCGTGTTTATATGATGATTATGATGGAGTTGCTGATCATGACCTCACTCTAGGGGGGGACGGGGGATGGGGAGTGTGCTCACAGGCCGCAGTGTGGGGTGTAGGTCGGGAAGGGGGGTAAATCCTCTTCTTCCTCAGTGGGGAGCCGATACAGAACGCCTAATTCTGAAAATACAATAGATATGCTCACTAGAAATAAGGAGGCTAGTACCACATGGATCAGAGACTAAAGTGTTTCCCTCTGAGGGACAGGAAACGACTCCAAATGATGTATAAGCGATACAGATAAAAATTAGATTTAAATACTGAACTACACAGGTGCTATTTCTGAAGCTTTGGACAGTAGATGCTCTTTCCACAAGGGCAGGATGTATTTACAGTGTCAGGGTCTCTCTCTGCTTGCTCTCAGGTTGTGTTTCTCACAAGATGGATACACCGTGTTCCCAGGTGTGGAAACTGGAACGCAGAGCGTGGCCACTGTGGACGCCAGCGCTCAGAGGACCCGCGGGGATGTGCCGCAGCCCCACCGTCACTGCGGGTCAAAGGTCAGAAGCAGGCTTGGAACTGACATCGCATGTGTGTGTGTGGCTGCTTGCGGCAGACCATGAGCCAGAGCCAAGGCACAAAAGCTGCGGAACAGCAATGGCCACAGGATTAACCTGGGCTCAGCACAACGGAGCCACAGGGAAAGGGACGAGTAAACCGAGTCAGACTCTGGGGAACTGTGGGGAAGTTGCCGGCTGGCGTGCCCATCCCCTACTGCCCTAAAGGGACAAATATTTACTTCTCAATGACCCCTTAAGCCCGGGCAGTAGAGTGATGGAAAAAATGGAATCCACGCAGCAGCACTGATTTCAGAACAAGCTCTCACGCTCAAGAGATGCAGGTCAGGATTAATATCTCCTGAGTAAACCAGAAATCATGCTGCTCATATAACCCATATGTTTCAGATCAACATGAACAGATAAAGCTGAAAACAGGACTTGAAAAGGAAGGCTCAGAAAGTACCTCAATAAAAGTGAAAATACTGGAGTACAAAATATAAAGCTTGCAGCACCGGGAGGACTCCACATACGACGCCCCACAAGGAGCCCCAGAAGTCCTGTAAGGAGTGGAAGGAGCATTTACTAAGCACCTACTATGTGCCAGTCGTTACACTGGTACTTGGATGCTATTTAATTGAACCCTTACAACAACTCTAGGAATTGCTACTCTCTTTTACGGACGAGGAAACAGGCTCAAAGGAGGGATGGAGCTCGTCCAAGTCACAGGCAGTTAGTTGCAAAGTTGGGCTTGAAACCAGGACTTTCTGCCCCCAAAGGCATGTCTTCTTTCCAATAAGCTTTACTGTGAAAGATGTGAAACCCTCTGCTGGGACCAGGGTTTGAGCATTTATGAAAAGGCGCTAAAAATAGTGACATGATTACCTTTCAGTGGACAAAAAGTTAGTATAAGAGGTCACTCAAATTCCAGTAAGAGACACACAAACAAGGTTCCTACACACTCGTGGCAAGTGAAAAGGGTATTAATCTCAAGTATATCCACAAACAGTTAGATGAATCTGTTAGCCAGCTGAAGTAACTTAAAGATAAGGCACAGATTTCTGTCACTCTCAGTAAGGAACCAAGGGCCCCTCCAGGATATATTCTGAAACCACATCAGCCCCGCTCACCCCAAAGCTTTCAGAGGAAGAAACGAAAACTAAACATTTCTATTTAGTCTAAACTAAAAGTGATTCTATTTACTGTTGAAGACAACTTAGGGGCTTCTAATTAAAAGGCTAAGTGATAACTTTGGTTGTTTTGGCAAATGTTATAGAGATGACACATGTGACGCGTCACTACAGAACTGTTAGTTACACAGACGTCCTGCCCCCTTGGCACAGGGGAGGAATTCTGTTCTCCAGATGGTGTGCCCAGGATGGAGTCTCACCAAGTTCACAAATCTACTACCACCTCCCTTTCCCTTTGATCCACTTTACTGAGGTATAACTCATATATTTAAAGTGTGTAATTGGATTAATTTTGAAGAAATATACAACACGATGAAGATACAAAACCTTTTCACCACCGTAAAAGGTTCCCAGGGCCCCCTGTGGTCCACCCTCCGTCTGCCCACAGGCCAGGCAACTACTCAAATGCTTCCTGCTGTTTTTTGGGTTTTTTTTTCCCCTCTTCCGGTACGTGGGCCTCTCACTGCTGTGGCCTCTCCCGTTGCGGAGCACAGGCTCCGGACGCGCAGGCTCAGCGGCCATGGCTCACGGGCCCAGCCGCTCCGCGGCACGTGGGATCTTCCTGGACCGGGGCACGAACCCGTATCCCCTGCATCGGCAGGCGGACTCTCAACCACTTGCGCCACCAGGGAAGCCCTTCCTGCTGTTTAGATTGTTTGCACTTTCTAGGTTTTCTGTAACTAGAACTCCACAGCATGGACTCTTTTGAGCAGCTTCTTCCACTCTCTTATTTCACAATCCACCGTGCATGGCAGAGATTGGCTCTTTGCACTGCTGAGTAGTATTCCACTGTAGGGTATCCTATCCTTTATCCATGCTCTTATTAATGATCACATGGGTGCTCACTGTTTTGGCTATTATCAATAAAGCTGCTGTGAACAACCATCTACAAAGCTTTGTGGGGACGTACATTTTAAATTATATTGGGAAAATACCTAGGAGTGGAACGGCTGAGTTGTCTGGTAGGCGTGCGTTTAATTTTTTAAGCTACTACTAAACAGTTTTTCAAAGAGTTTTAACGGTTTCCGTGCCCACTGGCGGCACAGGGGAGTCCTGGCCACTCCGTATCCTCAGCAACAATCTGTCTCATCAGTTTTTCTCATTTGGGCCATTCCAATGGGCATACAGTGGTGTCTCACTGCGGTTTTAATTTACTTTCCCCTATCACTAAAGCTACTGAGCATGTCTTCATGTACTTACAGTCATTCATATTCTTTTTTGAAGTGTCTAGTCAATTCTTTCAGCCATTTTTTTTATTTCGTTGTCTTAATATTTTGGTTGTAACAACTTGTTATATTTTCTGATTACAAGTCCTTTATCATATATAGTATTGCAAATAGTTTCTCAGAGTCTATGACTTGCCTTTTCATTTTCCTCACGGTGTCTTCCAAAGAGCAAAAATTCTTGATTTTGATAAAACCCAATTTACTAGGGGTTTTTTTGTCTATGATTTTTGCCTCCTGTGCCCCACCTAAGTCATTTCTATCTCAAAGTCTCTATGTTCTTCTAGAAGTTTTATAATTTTTGTTTTTATATTTATGTCATGCATTTCAACTTAACTTTGGTGTGAAGTCAGGGTCACGGTTGGTTTTTCTAGATGACTGACTACACATACTTTCCTTTTTTCATTGAATTTCCTCGGCCCCTTTGACAAAAAACTATCACCTGTTCTTGAGTGGACCCCCTCCTGGGTTCCCACTTTGGTTGCATTAATCTATAAGTCTATCCTTCACCAATACCATATACCACACTGCCTAATAGCATTACATTTAGTCTTGACAGTAGGTTATAATTTCTCTAATTTTGCTCACCTTATAGGAAATTGCTTTGACTAATCTAGGTTGTTCATATTTCCTTACAAATTTTAGAATCGGCTAATCAATTTCTATGTTTAAAAAAAAGCTGCTCTAATTTTGATTGATATTGTACTGAATCTATAGATAGATCAATTTTTTAAAGACTAACATCTTCACAATACTGAGGCTTTCTCAATCTAAGAACATAGTAAACTTCTCTATTCATTCAGATCTTTAGTTTCTCTCAGCAATCAATATTCTGTAGTTTTCAGTGTAGAGAGCTTATACTTCTGTTAAATTTATTTTTAAAACTTTGAGTATTGTGATGCTAATTTATGTGGCACTTCCCTCCATTTTCCTCTTGTTTGCTGACATAAAAGAACCCTCCCTTTCTTTTTCAGGCCATGTATTTGGTGGAAGAAGGGCATCCCCACAATGGAATCATTATCTTATAAACACATTCCAGTTTATTATATCAAAGTCCAACCACTTTGGCTTCTGCTCCTAACGTAGTAAACATTTCCTGTGCCTGGTGTGTTGCACGATCAAGCTGCCTGCCCCGCAAGCACACGCACCTCTGTGGAAACGGCCTCTGAGCCACACAGCACACGCTCTGACCGTGGGCACCACGCAGCCCTTCCCCTCACATCTGTCCCGTGATTAGAACCCAGGATACTGTGGGAACGAGGGCTGAGTACACATATGTTCCCACAAACTCTCTTTCCTTCACCCCAACTTGACTGTAGCCCTTTTCTAAGTTTTCCATTTGTTGTCATTCATGAGTTTTAAAGCAGGTGACTTGACATCTTATTTCACTCTCCAGAAAAACCTTCACTGATAGTAACAGTTGTGGAATTTTGTTAATCTTTGATTGGTTTTTCTTCCAGGATATCAGTAACCTTAAATATCGAAAAGATTCCCAATACTCATCTAATCTAATTGTCACCCATCAAACTCAGTTTTGTCAAAGTCAATTTTCTTATGTCATGGTCCAGACGCAGGACAAGGCAATGAGAAGTAACAAAATAAAGACCCTCAATCTAAACACACAATCCAATGGAGACTAGTAAAGACTAAACTAATGCAAGGCATTTTTCCCCCTGCAAGCCAGAGAACTTTCTCTCTTTTATCAACTTTTTGTTGCAGGCAGTGCTAAAAATGTCACAGAACAGTACACAGTGCTTTTCATATCAAAGCAACCCGGGCATTATAGCAACCACACAGAGACCACTATTATCCAAAAAATGGATATCAGCTGTAACTCCCCAATTTAGGTATAAACATTAGAATAAGAAATAACGCTAATGGGGGAGGAGAGGAGACAAGGAAAACTTCTCGGAGGAAATGGAGAGCAGCCTTGAAGAGTGAAATTTCAATAAGCTGGAGAAACTGTCAAGAGATGAAGGGCTCCCAGCTGAGGAAACATACTGACTTACAAAGTCAACAAATATTTCTTGTGCATCTGAGTCCATCACTGTGTTAAGCACTAGAGTTACAGTGAACAAGATACTGAGGCTTACATTTTATTGGTCAGATTTCAGTCCCATGGCCACACCCAGCTGCAAGGCAGTTTGGGAAATGTAGTTTTTAATTGTAGACGTTCATGTGTCAAATGGAAAATTATTATCAAAGAAGGGGAAAATGGAGTTTGGAGAACAAACCAGCAATCTCTGCTACCTAGGAAAGAGGCCATCCAAGACAGAAATAAATCGAAAGAACTTTCTAGGACACTGATAAAGGGAAGTCCTAGTTTGAAAGTTGTACAGGACATTAAAAAGCATACAGCCTAGATTGGAGCAGGTGGATTTGGGGGAGGGGCACTAGTAAAGGTATCGCAAACAAACAAAAATTGATGGACCACAGTATTGAGAGGAGTTTTAGAGTTCTGTTGAAGAGACTGGAGGGTAGAGTCTTGATGGACACATTTCAAACTAAAAAAAAAATATAAAACAAGGCAACTATTAACTCCAGAAAGTCTCCAGAAATGAAAATTGGAGAAAACATAATTATAGATACTATGTGCCTCAATGTTCTCATAGCTGGTCTTCAGAGATGGTCCTCAATACTATCTGGCAATGTTACTACCTTCCTCTGCTCACCTCACCTTCTCACCTCCGTAATGACAAACTCACACCTCCTCACTCTCCTCAGACCCCAATGCCCCTCCCCAGGTAACTCCTCAAACTCTACAGAGAAAATAAAGTCCCCATTTGAGGGTGATAGTCATATATTCAGTGTAGAACTAATTTGCCCTTTTATATGACTTACTAACACAGCCTTTCGCTTTTTTGGTACAAGCACAGAGAAAACCAAGAGTTGATCATGTAAATTTCTGGTTTTGCCAGACTGATGTGATGGAAACACAAAGGGACAAGGGAGTGTAGTGCGTTGTCCACTAGCACAGTAGCATCAACAGAGGGGGTCATGACATCACGCAGAATGTTCAGAGCATCAGGATCCTTTGCATTGTTTTGTGACAGAGGGAAGGAGAATTGATTCAGCGCTAGGGCAAGACCATAAATGTGCACCTTCATCCATTCTAAGTGTATGTGAACTGCTTCTGATCCTCCTCCATCACAGATACATACAGAAGCTACTCTCCATTGTCAATAGCTGCATATAAGGTGTCACAGGCTGTGACACCTTAATCCTATTAAGACGTCGTATCTGATACAGCAGCTGTGGTAAGGAAGTTACTTGTTTCAATGTGTAATAGTTCACCATCCCCAACCATAGCGCATCAGTCCTTTGCAGGGGCAATCTCACTAATTAAAAAGGGATAGGAGGGACTTCCCTGGTGGCGCAGTGGTTAAGAATCCACCTGCCAATGCAGGGGACACGGGTTTGAGCCCTGGTCCAGGAAGACCTCACATGCCACAGAGCAACTAAGCCCGTGCGCCATGACTACTGAGCCTGCGCGCTAGATCCTGAGAGCCACAACTACTGAACCCACACACCACAACCACTGAAGCCCATGCACCTAGAGCCCATGCTCTGCAACAAAGAGAAGACACCGCAATGAGAAGCCCACGCACCACAACAAAGAGTAGCCCCCGCTCACCACAACTAGAGAAAGCCCATACCCAGCAACAAAGACCAAATGCAGCCAAAAATAAATTAATTAAAATGCTTGAGCCTGCGCGTCCGGAGCCTGTGCTCCGCAACGGGAGAGGCCACAGCAGCGAGAGGCCCGCGTACGGCAAAAAAAAAAAAAAAAAAAAAAGCTTTATTTAAAAAAAAAAAAGGATATAGTAGGAATCACCACCCTCCCCTCCACCATTCAGTCTTTGAAACTGACATTAATCTCTACCAGCCAACACGGATATAGTAATGCTTCTGATTCACTGTCTTGTGCAGAAATGTCAGTGGTTTCCCCTTGTCCTTTCCTATCATGATGACTCTTACTCCACAGGCCAAAGAACCAACGTGATGGTTCTGCCAATTATGGGTCAATGAAATGAAGAGCTTGTTTTTTGAGAAGATAAACAAAATAGACAGACTTTAGCTAGACCCGTCAAGGGAAAATAAAGGACTCAGAGAGGATTCATATAAATAAAATCAGAAACAAAAGAGATGTTACAACTGATACCACAGGATCATAACAGACTACTAGAAACAATTATACACCAACAAACTGGACAACCTAGAAGAAATGGATAAATTCCTACAAACATACAACCTATCAAGACTGAATCATGGAGAAACAGAAAATCTGAACAGACCAGTCAATAATAAGGAGATTTAATCAGTAATCCAAAACCTCTCCCCGCAAAATGAAAGTCCAGGCCAGATGACTTCACTGGTCAATTTTGCCAAACATTTAAAGAAGAATTGCTACCAATCCTTCTCAAACTCTTCCAAAAAACAGAAGAGGAGGGAATACTTCCAAACTCATTTTACAATGCCCGCATTACCCTGATATTAAAACCAGACAAGGATGCCACAAGAAAAGAAAATTATAGGCTAATATTTGTGATGTCCCTGATGAATACTGATGCAAAAATCCTCAACAAAACATTAGCAAACCAAACTCAACAATATAGTTGATCCTTGAACAACACAGGGGATAGGGCAGTTGAAAACCCACGTAAAACTTTACATTCATCCCTTCTATCCATGACTCTGCATCCATAGATTTAACCAACCTCAGATTGTGCAATACGGTAGAATGTATTCAGTGAAAGAAATGTGTATATATGTGGACCCATGCAGTTCAAACCTGTGTTCAAGGGCCAACTGTACATTAAAAGGATTATACACCATGATGAAATGGGATTAATCCAGGGATGCAAGGATGTGACACACCACATTAACAAAACAAAGGATAAAAATCATATGACCATTTCAATAGATGTAGAAAAAGCATTCAACATACACTGTGATAAAAGCTCTCAACAAAGTGGATATAGAGGGAATGTATCTCAACATAATAAAGACCAAATACATGAACATAGCTGACATCATCGTGATATCAAAAAAGCTGAAAGCCTTTCCTAGAAGAACAGTAACAAAACAAATACATCCACTTTCAACATTTTATTCAACAAAGTATTGGAAATTCTAGCCAATGTAATTAGGGAAGAAAAAGAAATGAGGCATTCAAATTATAAGGGAAGAATAAAACTGTCACTATTTGAAGATGACATGATATTATATAGAGAAAACCCAAAATACACCACCAAAAAAAAAAAGAAAAAAACCAAAAAACCTGTTAGAATAAACAAATTTAGTAAAGCTGCAGAATACAAAATTAATGTACAAAAATATGTTGCATTTCTGTACACTAACAATAAACTATCAGAAAGACGTTGTTCAGGAATTAAGAAAACAATCCCATTTACAACTGCATCAAAAGAATAAAATACCTAGGAATAAATTTAACCAAGGAAGTGAAAGACCTGAATATTTAAAACTACAAGACATTAATGAAAGAAATAGAAATCCATGCTCGAAAGAACCAAGATGGAGGAGTAGCAGGACGTGCTCTCACTCCCTCTTGCAAGAACACCAGAATCACAACTAGCTGCTAGACAATCACTGACAGGAAGACACTGGAACTCACCAAAAAAGATACCCCACAACCAAGGACAGAGGAGAAGCCACAATGAGACGGTAGGAGGGGCACAATCACAGTAAAATCAAATCCCATAACTGCTGGTGAGACTGTAGGAGGGGCACAATCACAGTATAATCAAATCCCGTAACTGCTGGGTGGGTGACTCACAAACTGGAAAACACGTATACCACAGAAGTCCACCCACTGGAGTGAAGGTTCTGAGCCCTACGTCAGGCTTCCCAACCTGGGGGTCCGGCAACAGGAGGAGGAATTCCTAGAGAATCAGACTTTGATGGCTAGTAGGATTTGATTGCAGGACTTCGACAGGAGTGGGGGAAACAGAGACTCCACTCTTGGAGGGCACACACAAAGTAGTGTACGCATCAGGATCCAGGAGTAATGACCCGATAGGAGACCAAACCAAACCTACCTGCTCATGTTGGAAGGTCTCCTGCAGAGGCAGGGGGTGGCTGTGGCTCACCGTAGGGACAAGGACACTGGCAGCAGAAGTTCTGGGAAGTACTCCTTGGCGTGAGCCCTCCCAGAGCTCACCATTAGCCCCACCACAGAGCCCAGGTAGGCTCCAGTGTTGGGCTGCCTCGGGCCAAACAACCAACAGGGAGGGAACCCAGCCCCACCCATGAGCAGTCAAGCAGTTTAAAGTTTTACTGAGCTCTGCCCACCAGAGCAACAGTCAGCTCTACCCACCACCAGTCCCTCCCATCAGGAAACCTACACAAGCCTCTTAGATAGCCACATCCACCAGAGGGCAGACAACAGAAGCAAGAAAAACTACAATCCTGAAGCCTGTGGAACAAAAACCACATTCACAGAAAGACGGACAAGATGAAAAGGCAGAGGGCTATGTACCAGATGAAAGAATGAGATAAAACCCCGGAAAAACAACTAAATGAAGTGGAGATAGGCAAGCTTCCAGAAAAAGAACTCAGAATAATGATAGTGAAGATGATCCAGGACCTTAGAAAAAGAATGGAGGCAAAGATCGAGAAGAT